>NW_018744390.1:0-60337 GCF_001683475.1 Chenopodium quinoa | reverse complement strand
AATGCGTTTAACTTTCATTTGATTCAATTAGCTTTGTAGAATGCATTTCACTTTCATTTGATTTAAATAACTTTGTTCAATGCGTTTGACTTTCATTTGATTCAAATAGCTTTATTTTAATGTGTTTGACTTTCATTTGATACAATTAGCTTTGTTGAACGTATTTGACATTCATTTGATTCAATTAGCTTTGTAGAATGTATTTGACTTTCATTTGATTCAATTAGCTTTGTTTGAATGAGTTGACTTTCATTTGATTCAATTAGCTTTGTAGAATGTATTTGACTCTCATTTGATTCAAATAGCTTTGTTTGAATGTTTAACTTTCATTTGATTCAATAAGCTTTTTAGAATGCATTTCACTTTCATTTTATTTAAATAACTTTGTTTCAATGCGTTTGACTTTCATTTGATTCAAATAGCTTTATTTTAATGTGTTTAACTTTCATTTGATACAATTAGCTTTGTTGAACGTATTTGACATTCATTTGATTAAAATAGCTTTGTTTGAATGTGTTTGACTTGCATTTGATTCAATTTGCTTTGTTTGAATGTTTTGACTTTCATTTGATTCTATTAGCTTTGTTGAATGTACTTGACTTTCATTTGATTCAATTAGCTTTGTTTGAATGTGTTTGACTTTCATTTGATTCAATTAGCTTTGTAGAATGTACTTGACTTTTATTTGATTTAATTAGCTTTGTTTGAATGTTTTGACTCTCATTTAATTCAAATAGCTTTTGTTTGAATGTGTTTTCACTTTTATTTGATTCAATTAGCTTTGTAGAATGTATTTTACTTTCATTTGATTCAAATAGCTTTGTTGAATGTGTTTGACTTTGATTTGATCAAATTAGCTTTAGTAGAATGTATTGACTTTTATTTGATTCAAATAGCTTTGTATGAATGTTTTTTACTTTCATTTGATTCAATTAGATTTGTAGAATGTATTTGACTTTTATTTGATTTAATTAGCTTTGTTTGAACATGTTTGACTCTCATTTGATTCAAATAGCTTTGTTTGAATGTGTTTGAGTTTCATTGATTCAATTAGCTTTGTAGAATGTATTTGACTTTCATTTGATTCAAATAGCTTTGTTGAATGTGATTGAATTTCATTTGATTCAATTGCTTTTTAGATTGCATTTCACTTTCATTTGATTTATATAGCTTTGTTTGAATGTGTTTGACTTTCATTTAAATTAAAAAGCTTTTTTTGAATGTCTTTGACTTTTATTTGATTTAAAAGGCTTAGTTTGAATGTGTTTGACTTTCATTTGATTCAAATAGCTTTGTTTGAATGTGTTTGACTTTCATTTGTTCAATTAGCTTTGTAGAATGTATTTGACATTCATTTGTTTCAATTAGCTTTGTAGAATGTATTGACTTTCATTTGATTCAATTAGCTTTGTTTGAATGAGTTTGACTTTCATTTGATTCAATTAGCTTTGTTTGAATGAGTTTGACTTTCATTTGATTCTATTAGCTTTGTTGAATGTATTTGACTTTCATTTAATTAAAATAGCTTTGTTTGAATGTGTTTGACTTTCATTTGATTTAATTAGCTTTGTTTGAATGTGTTTGACTTTCATTGATTCAATTAGCTTTGTAGAATGTATTTGACTTTCATTTGATTCAAATAGCTTTGTTTGAATGTGTTTGACTTTCAATTGATTCAATTAGCTTGTAAGAATGTATTTTACTGTCATTTGATTCAAATAGCTTTGTTTGAATGTGTTTGAATTTCATTTAATTCAATTTGCTTTGTAGAATGCATTTCCCTTTCATTTGATTTATATAGCTTTGTTTTAATGTGTTTGACTATCATTTAAATTAAAAAGCTTTTTTTGAATGTGTTTGACTTTCAGTTGATTTAAAAGGCTTTGTTTGAATGTGTTTGACTTTCATTTGATGCAATTAGCTTTGTAGAATGTATTTTACTTTTATTTGTTTAAATTAGCTTTGTTTGAATTTATTTGACTCTCATTTGATTCAAATAGCTTTGTTTGAATGTGTTTGACTTTCATTTGATTCAATTAGCTTTGTAGAATGTATTTGACTTTCATTTGATTCAAATAGCTTTGTTTGAATGTGTTGGACTTTCATTTGATTCAATTAGCTTTGTAGAATGTATTTGACATTCATTTAATTAAAATAGCTTTGTTTGAATGTGTTTGACTTTCATTTGATTCAAATACCTTTATTTGAATGTGTTTGATTTTCATTTGATTCAATTAGCTTTGTAGAATGTATTTTGACTTTCATTTGATTCATTAGCTTTGTTTGAATGAGTTTGACTTTCATTTGGTTCAATTAGCTTTGTAAAATGTATTTGACTCTCATTTGATTCAAATAGCTTTGTTTGAATGCGTTTAACTTTCATTTGATTCAATTAGCTTTGTAGAATGCATTTCACTTTCATTTGATTTAAATAACTTTGTTTCAATGCGTTTGACTTTCATTTGATTCAAATAGCTTTATTTTAATGTGTTTGACTTTCATTTGATACAATTAGCTTTGTTGAACGTATTTGACATTCATTTGATTCAATTAGCTTTGTAGAATGTATTTGACTTTCATTTGATTCAATTAGCTTTGTTTGAATGAGTTTGACTTTCATTTGATTCAATTAGCTTTGTAGAATGTATTTGACTCTCATTTGATTCAAATAGCTTTGTTTGAATGCGTTAACTTTCATTTGATTCAATAAGCTTTTTAGAATGCATTTCACTTTCATTTTATTTAAATAACTTTGTTTCAATGCGTTTGACTTTCATTTGATTCAAATAGCTTTATTTAATGTGTTTAACTTTCATTTGATACAATTAGCTTTGTTGAACGTATTTGACATTCATTTGATTAAAATAGCTTTGTTTGAATGTGTTTGACTTGCATTTGATTCAATTTGCTTTGTTTGAATGTGTTTGACTTTCATTTGATTCTATTAGCTTTGTTGAATGTACTTGACTTTCATTTGATTCAATTAGCTTTGTTTGAATGTGTTTGACTTTCATTTGATTCAATTAGCTTTGTAGAATGTACTTGACTTTTATTTGATTTAATTAGCTTTGTTTGAATGTTTTTGACTCTCATTTAATTCAAATAGCTTTGTTTGAATGTGTTTCACTTTTATTTGATTCAATTAGCTTTGTAGAATGTATTTTACTTTCATTTGATTCAAATAGCTTTGTTTGAATGTGTTTGACTTTGATTTGATCAAATTAGCTTAGTAGAATGTATTTGACTTTTATTTGATTCAAATAGCTTTGTATGAATGTTTTTTACTTTCATTTGATTCAATTAGATTTGTAGAATGTATTTGACTTTTATTTGATTTAATTAGCTTTGTTTGAACATGTTTGACTCTCATTTGATTCAAATAGCTTTGTTTGAATGTGTTTGAGTTTCATTTGATTCAATTAGCTTTGTAGAATGTATTTGACTTTCATTTGATTCAAATAGCTTTGTTTGAATGTGATTGAATTTCATTTGATTCAATTTGCTTTTTAGATTGCATTTCACTTTCATTTGATTTATATAGCTTTGTTTGAATGTGTTTGACTTTCATTTAAATTAAAAAAGCTTTTTTTGAATGTCTTTGACTTTTATTTGATTTAAAAGGCTTAGTTTGAATGTGTTTGACTTTCATTTGATTCAAATAGCTTTGTTTGAATGTGTTTGACTTTCATTTGTTCAATTAGCTTTGTAGAATGTATTTGACATTCATTTGTTTCAATTAGCTTTGTAGAATGTATTTGACTTTCATTTGATTCAATTAGCTTTGTTTGAATGAGTTTGACTTTCATTTGATTCAATTAGCTTTGTTTGAATGAGTTTTGACTTTCATTTGATTCAATTAGCTTTGTAGAATGTATTTGACTCTCATTTGATTCAAATAGCTTTGTTTGAATGCGTTTAACTTTCTTTGATTCAATAAGCTTTGTAGAATGCATTTCACTTTCATTTGATTTAAATAACTTTGTTTCAATGCGTTTGACTTTCATTTGATTCAAATAGCTTTATTTTAATGTGTTTGACTTTTATTTGATACAATTAGCTTTGTTGAACGTATTTGACATTCATTTGATTAAAATAGCTTTGTTTGAACGTGTTTGACTTTCATTTGATTCAATTTGCTTTGTTTGAATGTGTTTGACTTTCATTTGATTCTATTAGCTTTGTTGAATGTATTTGACTTTCATTTAATTAAAATAGCTTTGTTTGAATGTGTTTGACTTTCATTTGATTTAATTAGCTTTGTTTGAATGTGTTTGACTTTCATTTGATTCAATTAGCTTTGTAGAATGTATTTGACTTTCATTTGATTCAAATAGCTTTGTTTGAATGTGTTTGACTTTCAATTGATTCAATTAGCTTTGTAGAATGTATTTTACTGTCATTTGATTCAAATAGCTTTGTTTGAATGTGTTTTGAATTTCATTTAATTCAATTTGCTTTGTAGAATGCATTTCCCTTTCATTTGATTTATATAGCTTTGTTTTAATGTGTTTGACTATCATTTAAATTAAAAAGCTTTTTTTGAATGTGTTTGACTTTCAGTTGATTTAAAAGGCTTTGTTTGAATGTGTTTGACTTTCATTTGATGCAATTAGCTTTGTAGAATGTATTTTACTTTTATTTGTTTAAATTAGCTTTGTTTGAATTTATTTGACTCTCATTTGATTCAAATAGCTTTGTTTGAATGTGTTTGACTTTCATTTGATTCAATTAGCTTTGTAGAATGTATTTGACTTTCATTTGATTCAAATAGCTTTATTTGAATGTGTTGGACTTTCATTTGATTCAATTAGCTTTGTAGAATGTATTTGACATTCATTTAATTAAAATAGCTTTGTTTGAATGTGTTTGACTTTCATTTGATTCAAATACCTTTATTTGAATGTGTTTGATTTTCATTTGATTCAATTAGCTTTGTAGAATGTATTTGACTTTCATTTGATTCAATTAGCTTTGTTTGAATGAGTTTGACTTTCATTTGGTTCAATTAGCTTTGTAAAATGTATTTGACTGTCATTTGATTCAAATAGCTTTGTTTGAATGCGTTTAACTTTCATTTGATTCAATTAGCTTTGTAGAATGCATTTCACTTTCATTTGATTTAAATAACTTTGTTTCAATGCGTTTGACTTTCATTTGATTCAAATAGCTTTATTTTAATGTGTTTGACTTTCATTTGATACAATTAGCTTTGTTGAACGTATTTGACATTCATTTGATTCAATTAGCTTTGTAGAATGTATTTGACTTTCATTTGATTCAATTAGCTTTGTTTGAATGAGTTTGACTTTCATTTGATTCAATTAGCTTTGTAGAATGTATTTGACTCTCATTTGATTCAAATAGCTTTGTTTGAATGCGTTTAACTTTCATTTGATTCAATAAGCTTTTTAGAATGCATTTCACTTTCATTTTATTTAAATAACTTTGTTTCAATGCGTTTGACTTTCATTTGATTCAAATAGCTTTATTTTAATGTGTTTAACTTTCATTTGATACAATTAGCTTTGTTGAACGTATTTGACATTCATTTGATTAAAATAGCTTTGTTTGAATGTGTTTGACTTGCATTTGATTCAATTTGCTTTGTTTGAATGTGTTTGACTTTCATTTGATTCTATTAGCTTTGTTGAATGTACTTGACTTTCATTTGATTCAATTAGCTTTGTTTGAATGTGTTTGACTTTCATTTGATTCAATTAGCTTTGTAGAATGTACTTGACTTTTATTTGATTTAATTAGCTTTGTTTGAATGTTTTTGACTCTCATTTAATTCAAATAGCTTTGTTTCAATGTGTTTCACTTTTATTTGATTCAATTAGCTTTGTAGAATGTATTTTACTTTCATTTGATTCAAATAGCTTTGTTTGAATGTGTTTGACTTTGATTTGATCAAATTAGCTTAGTAGAATGTATTTGACTTTTATTTGATTCAAATAGCTTTGTATGAATGTTTTTTACTTTCATTTGATTCAATTAGATTTGTAGAATGTATTTGACTTTTATTTGATTTAATTAGCTTTGTTTGAACATGTTTGACTCTCATTTGATTCAAATAGCTTTGTTTGAATGTGTTTGAGTTTCATTTGATTCAATTAGCTTTGTAGAATGTATTTGACTTTCATTTGATTCAAATAGCTTTGTTTGAATGTGATTGAATTTCATTTGATTCAATTTGCTTTTTAGATTGCATTTCACTTTCATTTGATTTATATAGCTTTGTTTGAATGTGTTTGACTTTCATTTAAATTAAAAAGCTTTTTTTGAATGTCTTTGACTTTTATTTGATTTAAAAGGCTTAGTTTGAATGTGTTTGACTTTCATTTGATTCAAATAGCTTTGTTTGAATGTGTTTGACTTTCATTTGTTCAATTAGCTTTGTAGAATGTATTTGACATTCATTTGTTTCAATTAGCTTTGTAGAATGTATTTGACTTTCATTTGATTCAATTAGCTTTGTTTGAATGAGTTTGACTTTCATTTGATTCAATTAGCTTTGTTTGAATGAGTTTGACTTTCATTTGATTCAATTAGCTTTGTAGAATGTATTTGACTCTCATTTGATTCAAATAGCTTTGTTTGAATGCGTTTAACTTTCTTTGATTCAATAAGCTTTGTAGAATGCATTTCACTTTCATTTGATTTAAATAACTTTGTTTCAATGCGTTTGACTTTCTGATGTGATTTTTAGTCCGAAAACTAAGCCTCACAAAGATATGAATCTAACCTAATTCTATACAGAAAATTCACCAAGAATTAAGCAAGAAACTTAGATTAATTAATCAAGAATCCACCTAATTAATCAACCTAGGTGATTGTTTTAACTAAAACAAACAAAACAACAAATTGGAATCCACCAATCAAGAATTTAAGTAATCCAACTTAAACAAAAGCAATAAGAAATATTATTATGAATGTATGATTAAACTTTTTTCTTATTCGAAGATTACAACCCTATATTTATAAACTCAATCAATTATCCTAATCCCACTTGAATTAGAATTCTAATCCCCTAACAAAAACCCACGGATTGCATAACTTAATCAAGTTTAGATAACTTTGATTTAGTTATTTAATCCTACTTAAACTCTAACTACTCTTAAGATAAAACTTGCCTATTTTATCCTAACTCAAGCTTGCACTCCAAGCTATTATTGACGCCTACTAGACTAAAACAATTCCTAATGCAATTAGAAATCCTAAGTGCTTAAAACAAGAAAAACCCTTTCAAGTGAAAGGTAAAAACTTGTAAGCAAAAACCTAAGAAAGCTTTTAAAGAAACCTTAAAGAACTATCAAGAAGCTTCAAGAACTCCCAAGAACGCCACCATACAAAGCGTGGCTTTGTCTTGATGCCCCCGATAGTAAGTTTGACCTATTGAAGAAGCTTCCAAGTATAGATTCATGCTTTCTTGACTTTCTTGGAATAATTCTTCAACATGCTCATCGTTCACATTGATGCACGCATCATCCTCCCCTTCTTCAAAAGAATTTGCCCTCAAATCTTCAATAGCACCATCTGGCAAATACTTCACCAAATCCCCAATATTAAATGTTGCGCTTACACCATATTCTCCCGGCAATTCAAGCTTATATGCATTCTCATTGATCTTCTCAATAATCTTGAACGGCCCCTCACTTCTTGGCATCAATTTATTCTTTCGTTTGTTAGGAAATCTCTCTTTTCTCAAGTGTAGCCACACCAAGTCGCCAACTTCAAAACTTTGTGGCTTTTTGTTCTTGTTAGCTCGTGCTTTGTAGAGTTCATTGACACGTTCAATCCTAGCTCTAACTTGTGCGTGTAGCTTTATCATGTACTTGATTTTAGTCTCGGCATCCTTATGAATCACTTCCCCTTTTGGAATTTCAATTAAATCAATGGGCATTTTTGGATTGACACCATAAACAACTTCGAATGGTGTGTGTTTTGTGGCATAAGTAGGTGATCTATTGTAAGCAAACTCGGCATGAGCAAGCTTAATATCCCAATCTTTTTGTGTTTTGCTCACTAGTCCACGTAAAAGCACACCAAGAGTTCGATTTGTTACCTCCGTTTGTCCGTCCGTTTGCGGGTGATATGATGTACTAAATAACAGCTTCGTTCCCACCAACTTCCATAGTGATTTCCAAAAGAAACTCATGAACTTTGTATCACGATCACTCACAATACTGTTCGGCAACCCATGTAGTCTCACCACTTCCTTGAAATACAATTCCGCCACTTTCATAGCATCGTCCACTTTGTGACAAGGTATGAAATGAGCCATCTTGGAAAATCGATCCACTACAACCATGATTGAGTCCTTTCCTCTTTGAGTCCTTGGCAAACCAACTACAAAATCCATAGACACGTCTTCCCAAGGTGAATCTGGCACGGGCAAGGGCGTATATAAGCCTTGATGAAACGTAGCCTTGGCTTTTTGACATGTTGCACACCTAGAAACTATTGATTGTACATCCGCTAGCATTCTAGGCCAATAAAAATGCTCTTGCAGCATAGTTAATGTTTTCGTTATGCCAAAATGTCCCGCTATCCCTCCTCCATGCACTTCTCTTACTATTAATTCTCTAATAGAACACTTAGGCACGCACAAACGATTCCCCTTGAAAAGAAAACCGTCTTGTAAAACATAGGAACCTACGGCCCCCTTGGAACACTCCTCTAGGATTGTAGAGAAATCCACGTCCCCCTTATAGTACTCCTTGATTAACGCGAAACCAAGTAGTTTACAATTCAACACTCCAAGCAACGTGTGTCTTCTAGATAGTGCATCGGCCACTACATTTGCTTTCCCCTCCTTATACTTTGAAGAAAAATTGAAAGCTTGTAGAAACTCTACCCATTTAGCATGTCTAGGGTTCAATTTTTGTTGACCATGAATGTACTTCCAAGCTTCGTGATCACTATGCAACACAAAGTGATTTGGGCGCAAATAGTGACTCCAATGGTCCAATGCTCGCACAATAGCATAGAACTCCTTGTCATAGGTAGAATAGTTCAATCTAGCACCGTTTAATTTCTCACTAAAATAGGCAATAGGGCGCTTCTTTTGAACCAAAACGGCACCAATCCCTACACCACTAGCGTCGGTCTCTACCTCAAATGGTTGTGAAAAATCCGGCAATGCAAGTACGGGTGCTTCACATAGCTTCCTTTTGACCAAATCAAATGCACGTTGGGCTTCCTTGGTCCACTCGAATTTTCCCTTGTCTTTCTTCAAGCATTCAGTCATAGGTGCAACTATCGTGGAAAAATTCTTCACAAATCTTCTATAAAACGACGCTAGACCATGAAACGATCTAACTTCACTCACATTGGTAGGTACGGGCCAAGTCTTGATAGCTTCAACCTTGGATTGATCCACGGACACACCATCTTTGGATACTACATACCCTAGAAACGTCACGCTAGGAACAAGAAAATAACATTTTTCCAATTTTGCGTACAACTTCTTCTCCCTAAGAACCTCCAAAACGCTTCTCAAATGCATTAGATGATCATTGAAATTTTCAGAATAAATTAATATGTCATCCAAGTAAACAACTACGAACCTTCCAAGAAATGGTTTCAACACCTCGTTCATCAATCTCATAAATGTACTGGGCGCATTGGTTAGACCAAAAGGCATGACCAACCACTCATACAACCCCACTTTAGTCTTGAAAGCCGTCTTCCATTCATCTCCTTCCCTCATGCGTATTTGATGATAGCCACTCATAAGATCAATCTTGGAAAATAGCTTTGAACCATGCAATTCGTCTAACAAATCATCAAGTCTAGGTATAGGAAATCTATACTTGATGGTTATGTTGTTCACACTCCTACTATCAATGCACATACGCCAACTCCCATCTTTTTTTGGAACTAACAATGTAGGCACGGCACATGGGCTCATACTCTCTTTCACGTAGCCTCTTTGCATCAATTCCTCTATTTGACGTTGCATTTCCTTTGTTTCTTCCGGATTACTTCTATATGCTGCCTTGTTAGGTAGTGGAGCTCCCGGAATAAGATCAATTTGATGTTCAATACCACGAATTGGTGGTAATCCCGGTGGTAATTCACTAGGAAAAACATCACAATACTCTTGCAATACTACTTCTAATTCCACGGGCCTCTTTTCTTGTTTACTTTCATTCACTTGCACATTGTTAGCCACCATAATATATACTATATTGTTGTTGTTGATCTCTTTCTCCAACTCCTTTTCCCCAATTAAATATGCACCTTTTGAACTAGGGTTAATTCTATGATCAACAAGTGGTTTCAATGCATATGATTTTTCCCCCTTTCCTTTTCGAATTATATACACATTTGTCCTACCATTAAACTTGACAAATCTATCATATTGCCATGGTCTACCCAATAAGATATGACAAGCATCCATAGGGCATACATCACATAAAACTTTATCATGATATTTGCCAATTGAAAAGGTGATTAGGGCTCGTTTCGTTACCTTCACGTCACTAGCATCATTGAGCCAATGTAGCTTGTAAGGTTTTGGGTGATCGGTTGTAGGCCACTCTAATTTGTTGATCAAAGTTGTAGACACCACATTTGTGCAACTTCCCGAGTCTATTATTACGTCACACAATCGATCTTCCACCTTGCACCTTGTTAAAAAGATTTTCTCTCTTTGATTCTCTTCAACGGGCATAGGTTTAGAGTGAAGAGCTCTCCTTAGAACCAAGCTCTTTCCTTGCGTTTCACCATCAACCTCTTCGGCACTACCCTCCTCTTCTTCAAAATCACGTTCTTTCTCGACCACAACCTCCATGTCACTATTTCCCTCGCACCTAGCTTTCTCTTCTTCCCATTCTTGAGCCGTCATAGTGCGTTTTGAGTAGCAATTGCTTGCTATGTGGCCAACACTCCCACATTTGAAACATTTTCTATCTTCGGTCACCTTCTTGCTAGCTTCGTTTCTGGGTTTGTTATCTTTAGCATACGGATTAGAAGAAGTCCTATCAAAGGTAGGCTTGTCACTAGCCTTTGTGAACGTGCGTGTGAACGGTTTCACACTTGAGGTCTTCTTGGCCTTGAATTGTCTTTCAACCTTAATGGCCGCCTTGCATACTTCTTCAAACGAATAGTATTCGTGCAATTCAATCTTCTCTTGAACATTTTCGTTCAAACCTGCAATAAAACGTGCTATTTTGTGCCCTAGAATTTCTTCTAAATCACACAATAAACATAGTTTCTCAAACTCACACAAATAAGCCTCCACGGATTGATTTCCTTGCTTAAAAGTCTGCATCTTGAGATACACTTCTTGCACGTACTCATGGGGCACAAATTGACGCTTCATATATTTCTGCAATTGTGTCCAAGTAGTGATCTTGGATCGTCCCTCCTTGCGTCTCTTTTTCTTGAGATTATCATACCATAAACTCGCATAACCTGTGAGTTTTAATTCAGCAAGTTTGCACCTCTTTCGTTCATCATACTCCTTGTAATCAAAGAGTGTTTCGGCTCTTCTAACCCACTCAAAATATTTTTCGGGGTCTAGCATACTACCATTGAATTCCGGAAAATCTAACCTTATATTTCGGTCATCATCTTTGGCCTTGTTCTTCCGTCTATGCCTTCTAGGTTCATCACTCGAAGATGAATCTTTATGGCGTGATCTACTTGCTTTTCTCCTTTCATATTCGTCTTCACTTGAACTAGAAATTGCAACTGATTTGTTCTTCCTTGAAGATGAAGTTTTGTCACGTTCGTCAAGCCTAGCCAATACTTCTTGCAATTGTTGTGACAATCGCTCTATTTGACGATCCCTCCGCAAGTTATGCGCTTGATCAAGGTTCAAACCCCTTGGAATCCCTGGGATTTCTTCGTCACTCATTGCTCCTACACAAACCAGGTTTAGTTTATGCAAAATCTTGATTAAAAGATTGAATCTTGATTGATTCTTGAAGCAAATAAGAACCGTTCTCCAGATCGCAACTTTGTGTAACACTCTCAAAAGTTTGAGGTTGCACAGACTTCGTTACGCGTCCAATTGACACGAAATTTTGACACAATGTTGATCTACGTTTTCTGAATCTTGCCACAAAATTTCAGCCAAAAATTCCAAGCCTAACGTCACCAGTTTAAATTCTACCGAAACTGTGCTCTGATACCAAGAATTAAGCAAGAAACTTAGATTAATTAATCAAGAATCCACCTAATTAATCAACCTAGGTGATTGTTTTAACTAAAACAAACAAAACAGCAAATTGGAATCCACCAATCAAGAATTTAAGTAATCCAACTTAAACAAAAGCAATAAGAAATATTATTATGAATGTATGATTAAACTTTTTTCTTATTCGAAGATTACAACCCTATATTTATAAACTCAATCAATTATCCTAATCCCACTTGAATTAGAATTCTAATCCCCTAACAAAAACCCACGGATTGCATAACTTAATCAAGTTTAGATAACTTTGATTTAGTTATTTAATCCTACTTAAACTCTAACTACTCTTAAGATAAAACTTGCCTATTTTATCCTAACTCAAGCTTGCACTCCAAGCTATTATTGACGCCTACTAGACTAAAACAATTCCTAATGCAATTAGAAATCCTAAGTGCTTAAAACAAGAAAAACCCTTTCAAGTGAAAGGTAAAAACTTGTAAGCAAAAACCTAAGAAAGCTTTTAAAGAAACCTTAAAGAACTATCAAGAAGCTTCAAGAACTCCCAAGAACGCCACCATACAAAGCGTGGCTTTGTCTTGATGCCCCCGATAGTAAGTTTGACCTATTGAAGAAGCTTCCAAGTATAGATTCATGCTTTCTTGACTTTCTTGGAATAATTCTTCAACATGCTCATCGTTCACATTGATGCACGCATCACTTTCATTTGATTCAAATAGCTTTATTTTAATGTGTTTGACTTTATTTGATACAATTAGCTTTGTTGAACGTATTTGACATTCATTTGATTAAAATAGCTTTGTTTGAACGTGTTTGACTTTCATTTGATTCAATTTGCTTTGTTTGAATGTGTTTGACTTTCATTTGATTCTATTAGCTTTGTTGAATGTATTTGACTTTCATTTAATTAAAATAGCTTTGTTTGAATGTGTTTGACTTTCATTTGATTTAATTAGCTTTGTTTGAATGTGTTTGACTTTCATTTGATTCAATTAGCTTTGTAGAATGTATTTGACTTTCATTTGATTCAAATAGCTTTGTTTGAATGTGTTTGACTTTCAATTGATTCAATTAGCTTTGTAGAATGTATTTTACTGTCATTTGATTCAAATAGCTTTGTTTGAATGTGTTTGAATTTCATTTAATTCAATTTGCTTTGTAGAATGCATTTCCCTTTCATTTGATTTATATAGCTTTGTTTTAATGTGTTTGACTATCATTTAAATTAAAAAGCTTTTTTTGAATGTGTTTGACTTTCAGTTGATTTAAAAGGCTTTGTTTGAATGTGTTTGACTTTCATTTGATGCAATTAGCTTTGTAGAATGTATTTTACTTTTATTTGTTTAAATTAGCTTTGTTTGAATTTATTTGACTCTCATTTGATTCAAATAGCTTTGTTTGAATGTGTTTGACTTTCATTTGATTCAATTAGCTTTGTAGAATGTATTTGACTTTCATTTGATTCAAATAGCTTTATTTGAATGTGTTGGACTTTCATTTGATTCAATTAGCTTTGTAGAATGTATTTGACATTCATTTAATTAAAATAGCTTTGTTTGAATGTGTTTGACTTTCATTTGATTCAAATACCTTTATTTGAATGTGTTTGATTTTCATTTGATTCAATTAGCTTTGTAGAATGTATTTGACTTTCATTTGATTCAATTAGCTTTGTTTGAATGAGTTTGACTTTCATTTGGTTCAATTAGCTTTGTAAAATGTATTTGACTCTCATTTGATTCAAATAGCTTTGTTTGAATGCGTTTAACTTTCATTTGATTCAATTAGCTTTGTAGAATGCATTTCACTTTCATTTGATTTAAATAACTTTGTTTCAATGCGTTTGACTTTCATTTGATTCAAATAGCTTTATTTTAATGTGTTTGACTTTCATTTGATACAATTAGCTTTGTTGAACGTATTTGACATTCATTTGATTCAATTAGCTTTGTAGAATGTATTTGACTTTCATTTGATTCAATTAGCTTTGTTTGAATGAGTTTGACTTTCATTTGATTCAATTAGCTTTGTAGAATGTATTTGACTCTCATTTGATTCAAATAGCTTTGTTTGAATGCGTTTAACTTTCATTTGATTCAATAAGCTTTTTAGAATGCATTTCACTTTCATTTTATTTAAATAACTTTGTTTCAATGCGTTTGACTTTCATTTGATTCAAATAGCTTTATTTTAATGTGTTTAACTTTCATTTGATACAATTAGCTTTGTTGAACGTATTTGACATTCATTTGATTAAAATAGCTTTGTTTGAATGTGTTTGACTTGCATTTGATTCAATTTGCTTTGTTTGAATGTGTTTGACTTTCATTTGATTCTATTAGCTTTGTTGAATGTACTTGACTTTCATTTGATTCAATTAGCTTTGTTTGAATGTGTTTGACTTTCATTTGATTCAATTAGCTTTGTAGAATGTACTTGACTTTTATTTGATTTAATTAGCTTTGTTTGAATGTTTTTTGACTCTCATTTAATTCAAATAGCTTTGTTTCAATGTGTTTCACTTTTATTTGATTCAATTAGCTTTGTAGAATGTATTTTACTTTCATTTGATTCAAATAGCTTTGTTTGAATGTGTTTGACTTTGATTTGATCAAATTAGCTTAGTAGAATGTATTTGACTTTTATTTGATTCAAATAGCTTTGTATGAATGTTTTTTACTTTCATTTGATTCAATTAGATTTGTAGAATGTATTTGACTTTTATTTGATTTAATTAGCTTTGTTTGAACATGTTTGACTCTCATTTGATTCAAATAGCTTTGTTTGAATGTGTTTGAGTTTCATTTGATTCAATTAGCTTTGTAGAATGTATTTGACTTTCATTTGATTCAAATAGCTTTGTTTGAATGTGATTGAATTTCATTTGATTCAATTTGCTTTTTAGATTGCATTTCACTTTCATTTGATTTATATAGCTTTGTTTGAATGTGTTTGACTTTCATTTAAATTAAAAAGCTTTTTTTGAATGTCTTTGACTTTTATTTGATTTAAAAGGCTTAGTTTGAATGTGTTTGACTTTCATTTGATTCAAATAGCTTTGTTTGAATGTGTTTGACTTTCATTTGTTCAATTAGCTTTGTAGAATGTATTTGACATTCATTTGTTTCAATTAGCTTTGTAGAATGTATTTGACTTTCATTTGATTCAATTAGCTTTGTTTGAATGAGTTTGACTTTCATTTGATTCAATTAGCTTTGTTTGAATGAGTTTGACTTTCATTTGATTCAATTAGCTTTGTAGAATGTATTTGACTCTCATTTGATTCAAATAGCTTTGTTTGAATGCGTTTAACTTTCTTTGATTCAATAAGCTTTGTAGAATGCATTTCACTTTCATTTGATTTAAATAACTTTGTTTCAATGCGTTTGACTTTCATTTGATTCAAATAGCTTTATTTTAATGTGTTTGACTTTATTTGATACAATTAGCTTTGTTGAACGTATTTGACATTCATTTGATTAAAATAGCTTTGTTTGAACGTGTTTGACTTTCATTTGATTCAATTTGCTTTGTTTGAATGTGTTTGACTTTCATTTGATTCTATTAGCTTTGTTGAATGTATTTGACTTTCATTTAATTAAAATAGCTTTGTTTGAATGTGTTTTGACTTTCATTTGATTTAATTAGCTTTGTTTGAATGTGTTTGACTTTCATTTGATTCAATTAGCTTTGTAGAATGTATTTGACTTTCATTTGATTCAAATAGCTTTGTTTGAATGTGTTTTGACTTTCAATTGATTCAATTAGCTTTGTAGAATGTATTTTACTGTCATTTGATTCAAATAGCTTTGTTTGAATGTGTTTGAATTTCATTTAATTCAATTTGCTTTGTAGAATGCATTTCCCTTTCATTTGATTTATATAGCTTTGTTTTAATGTGTTTGACTATCATTTAAATTAAAAAGCTTTTTTTGAATGTGTTTGACTTTCAGTTGATTTAAAAGGCTTTGTTTGAATGTGTTTGACTTTCATTTGATGCAATTAGCTTTGTAGAATGTATTTTACTTTTATTTGTTTAAATTAGCTTTGTTTGAATTTATTTGACTCTCATTTGATTCAAATAGCTTTGTTTGAATGTGTTTGACTTTCATTTGATTCAATTAGCTTTGTAGAATGTATTTGACTTTCATTTGATTCAAAATCTTTGTTTGAATGTGTTGGACTTTCATTTGATTCAATTAGCTTTGTAGAATGTATTTGACTCTCATTTGATTCAAATAGCTTTGTTTGAATGCGTTTAACTTTCATTTGATTCAAATAGCTTTATTTGAATGTGTTTGATTTTCATTTGATTCAATTAGCTTTGTAGAATGTATTTGACTTTCATTTGATTCAATTAGCTTTGTTTGAATGAGTTTGACTTTCATTTGGTTCAATTAGCTTTGTAAAATGTATTTGACTCTCATTTGATTCAAATAGCTTTGTTTGAATGCGTTTAACTTTCATTTGATTCAATTAGCTTTGTAGAATGCATTTCACTTTCATTTGATTTAAATAACTTTGTTTCAATGCGTTTGACTTTCATTTGATTCAAATAGCTTTATTTTAATGTGTTTGACTTTCATTTGATACAATTAGCTTTGTTGAACGTATTTGACATTCATTTGATTCAATTAGCTTTGTAGAATGTATTTGACTTTCATTTTATTCAATTAGCTTTGTTTGAATGAGTTTGACTTTCATTTGATTCAATTAGCTTTGTAGAATGTATTTGACTCTCATTTGATTCAAATAGCTTTGTTTGAATGCGTTTAACTTTCATTTGATTCAATAAGCTTTTTAGAATGCATTTCACTTTCATTTTATTTAAATAACTTTGTTTCAATGCGTTTGACTTTCATTTGATTCAAATAGCTTTATTTTAATGTGTTTAACTTTCATTTGATACAATTAGCTTTGTTGAACGTATTTGACATTCATTTGATTAAAATAGCTTTGTTTGAATGTGTTTGACTTGCATTTGATTCAATTTGCTTTGTTTGAATGTGTTTGACTTTCATTTGATTCTATTAGCTTTGTTGAATGTACTTGACTTTCATTTGATTCAATTAGCTTTGTTTGAATGTGTTTGACTTTCATTTGATTCAATTAGCTTTGTAGAATGTACTTGACTTTTATTTGATTTAATTAGCTTTGTTTGAATGTTTTTGACTCTCATTTAATTCAAATAGCTTTGTTTCAATGTGTTTCACTTTTATTTGATTCAATTAGCTTTGTAGAATGTATTTTACTTTCATTTGATTCAAATAGCTTTGTTTGAATGTGTTTGACTTTGATTTGATCAAATTAGCTTAAATAGCTTTGTTTGAATGTTTATTTTTGATCTTTTTTTTTTTTTTTATTTGATTCAAATAGCTTTGTATGAATGTTTTTTACTTTCATTTGATTCAATTAGATTTGTAGAATGTATTTGACTTTTATTTGATTTAATTAGCTTTGTTTGAACATGTTTGACTCTCATTTGATTCAAATAGCTTTGTTTGAATGTGTTTGAGTTTCATTTGATTCAATTAGCTTTGTAGAATGTATTTGACTTTCATTTGATTCAAATAGCTTTGTTTGAATGTGATTGAATTTCATTTGATTCAATTTGCTTTTTAGATTGCATTTCACTTTCATTTGATTTATATAGCTTTGTTTGAATGTGTTTGACTTTCATTTAAATTAAAAAGCTTTTTTTGAATGTCTTTGACTTTTATTTGATTTAAAAGGCTTAGTTTGAATGTGTTTGACTTTCATTTGATTCAAATAGCTTTGTTTGAATGTGTTTGACTTTCATTTGTTCAATTAGCTTTGTAGAATGTATTTGACATTCATTTGTTTCAATTAGCTTTGTAGAATGTATTTGACTTTCATTTGATTCAATTAGCTTTGTTTGAATGAGTTTGACTTTCATTTGATTCAATTAGCTTTGTTTGAATGAGTTTGACTTTCATTTGATTCAATTAGCTTTGTAGAATGTATTTGACTCTCATTTGATTCAAATAGCTTTGTTTGAATGCGTTTAACTTTCTTTGATTCAATAAGCTTTGTAGAATGCATTTCACTTTCATTTGATTTAAATAACTTTATTTCAATGCGTTTGACTTTCATTTGATTCAAATAGCTTTATTTTAATGTGTTTGACTTTATTTGATACAATTAGCTTTGTTGAACGTATTTGACATTCATTTGATTAAAATAGCTTTGTTTGAACGTGTTTGACTTTCATTTGATTCAATTTGCTTTGTTTGAATGTGTTTGACTTTCATTTGATTCTATTAGCTTTGTTGAATGTATTTGACTTTCATTTAATTAAAATAGCTTTGTTTGAATGTGTTTCACTTTCATTTGATTTAATTAGCTTTGTTTGAATGTGTTTGACTTTCATTTGATTCAATTAGCTTTGTAGAATGTATTTGACTTTCATTTGATTCAAATAGCTTTGTTTGAATGTGTTTGACTTTCAATTGATTCAATTAGCTTTGTAGAATGTATTTTACTGTCATTTGATTCAAATAGCTTTGTTTGAATGTGTTTGAATTTCATTTAATTCAATTTGCTTTGTAGAATGCATTTCCCTTTCATTTGATTTATATAGCTTTGTTTTAATGTGTTTGACTATCATTTAAATTAAAAAGCTTTTTTTGAATGTGTTTGACTTTCAGTTGATTTAAAAGGCTTTGTTTGAATGTGTTTGACTTTCATTTGATGCAATTAGCTTTGTAGAATGTATTTTACTTTTATTTGTTTAAATTAGCTTTGTTTGAATTTATTTGACTCTCATTTGATTCAAATAGCTTTGTTTGAATGTGTTTGACTTTCATTTGATTCAATTAGCTTTGTAGAATGTATTTGACTTTCATTTGATTCAAATAGCTTTATTTGAATGTGTTGGACTTTCATTTGATTCAATTAGCTTTGTAGAATGTATTTGACATTCATTTAATTAAAATAGCTTTGTTTGAATGTGTTTGACTTTCATTTGATTCAAATACCTTTATTTGAATGTGTTTGATTTTCATTTGATTCAATTAGCTTTGTAGAATGTATTTGACTTTCATTTGATTCAATTAGCTTTGTTTGAATGAGTTTGACTTTCATTTGGTTCAATTAGCTTTGTAAAATGTATTTGACTCTCATTTGATTCAAATAGCTTTGTTTGAATGCGTTTAACTTTCATTTGATTCAATTAGCTTTGTAGAATGCATTTCACTTTCATTTGATTTAAATAACTTTGTTTCAATGCGTTTGACTTTCATTTGATTCAAATAGCTTTATTTTAATGTGTTTGACTTTCATTTGATACAATTAGCTTTGTTGAACGTATTTGACATTCATTTGATTCAATTAGCTTTGTAGAATGTATTTGACTTTCATTTGATTCAATTAGCTTTGTTTGAATGAGTTTGACTTACATTTGATTCAATTAGCTTTGTAGAATGTATTTGACTCTCATTTGATTCAAATAGCTTTGTTTGAATGCGTTTAACTTTCATTTGATTCAATAAGCTTTTTAGAATGCATTTCACTTTCATTTTATTTAAATAACTTTGTTTCAATGCGTTTGACTTTCATTTGATTCAAATAGCTTTATTTTAATGTGTTTAACTTTCATTTGATACAATTAGCTTTGTTGAACGTATTTGACATTCATTTGATTAAAATAGCTTTGTTTGAATGTGTTTGACTTGCATTTGATTCAATTTGCTTTGTTTGAATGTGTTTGACTTTCATTTGATTCTATTAGCTTTGTTGAATGTACTTGACTTTCATTTGATTCAATTAGCTTTGTTTGAATGTGTTTGACTTTCATTTGATTCAATTAGCTTTGTAGAATGTACTTGACTTTTATTTGATTTAATTAGCTTTGTTTGAATGTTTTTGACTCTCATTTAATTCAAATAGCTTTGTTTCAATGTGTTTCACTTTTATTTGATTCAATTAGCTTTGTAGAATGTATTTTACTTTCATTTGATTCAAATAGCTTTGTTTGAATGTGTTTGACTTTGATTTGATCAAATTAGCTTAGTAGAATGTATTTGACTTTTATTTGATTCAAATAGCTTTGTATGAATGTTTTTTACTTTCATTTGATTCAATTAGATTTGTAGAATGTATTTGACTTTTATTTGATTTAATTAGCTTTGTTTGAACATGTTTGACTCTCATTTGATTCAAATAGCTTTGTTTGAATATGTTTGAGTTTCATTTGATTCAATTAGCTTTGTAGAATGTATTTGACTTTCATTTGATTCAAATAGCTTTGTTTGAATGTGATTGAATTTCATTTGATTCAATTTGCTTTTTAG
Organism: Chenopodium quinoa; assembly: GCF_001683475.1. Classification (NCBI taxonomy): domain Eukaryota; kingdom Viridiplantae; phylum Streptophyta; class Magnoliopsida; order Caryophyllales; family Amaranthaceae; genus Chenopodium; species Chenopodium quinoa. The sequence continues at coordinate 39,862 of NW_018744390.1, read as the reverse complement.
ATTGCATTTCACTTTCATTTGATTTATATAGCTTTGTTTGAATGTGTTTGACTTTCATTTAAATTAAAAAGCTTTTTTTGAATGTCTTTGACTTTTATTTGATTTAAAAGGCTTAGTTTGAATGTGTTTGACTTTCATTTGATTCAAATAACTTTGTTTGAATGTGTTTGACTTTCATTTGTTCAATTAGCTTTGTAGAATGTATTTGACATTCATTTGTTTCAATTAGCTTTGTAGAATGTATTTGACTTTCATTTGATTCAATTAGCTTTGTTTGAATGAGTTTGACTTTCATTTGATTCAATTAGCTTTGTTTGAATGAGTTTGACTTTCATTTGATTCAATTAGCTTTGTAGAATGTATTTGACTCTCATTTGATTCAAATAGCTTTGTTTGAATGCGTTTAACTTTCTTTGATTCAATAAGCTTTGTAGAATGCATTTCACTTTCATTTGATTTAAATAACTTTGTTTCAATGCGTTTGACTTTCATTTGATTCAAATAGCTTTATTTTAATGTGTTTGACTTTATTTGATACAATTAGCTTTGTTGAACGTATTTGACATTCATTTGATTAAAATAGCTTTGTTTGAACGTGTTTGACTTTCATTTGATTCAATTTGCTTTGTTTGAATGTGTTTGACTTTCATTTGATTCTATTAGCTTTGTTGAATGTATTTGACTTTCATTTAATTAAAATAGCTTTGTTTGAATGTGTTTGACTTTCATTTGATTTAATTAGCTTTGTTTGAATGTGTTTGACTTTCATTTGATTCAATTAGCTTTGTAGAATGTATTTGACTTTCATTTGATTCAAATAGCTTTGTTTGAATGTGTTTGACTTTCAATTGATTCAATTAGCTTTGTAGAATGTATTTTACTGTCATTTGATTCAAATAGCTTTGTTTGAATGTGTTTGAATTTCATTTAATTCAATTTGCTTTGTAGAATGCATTTCCCTTTCATTTGATTTATATAGCTTTGTTTTAATGTGTTTGACTATCATTTAAATTAAAAAGCTTTTTTTGAATGTGTTTGACTTTCAGTTGATTTAAAAGGCTTTGTTTGAATGTGTTTGACTTTCATTTGATGCAATTAGCTTTGTAGAATGTATTTTACTTTTATTTGTTTAAATTAGCTTTGTTTGAATTTATTTGACTCTCATTTGATTCAAATAGCTTTGTTTGAATGTGTTTGACTTTCATTTGATTCAATTAGCTTTGTAGAATGTATTTGACTTTCATTTGATTCAAATAGCTTTATTTGAATGTGTTGGACTTTCATTTGATTCAATTAGCTTTGTAGAATGTATTTGACATTCATTTAATTAAAATAGCTTTGTTTGAATGTGTTTGACTTTCATTTGATTCAAATACCTTTATTTGAATGTGTTTGATTTTCATTTGATTCAATTAGCTTTGTAGAATGTATTTGACTTTCATTTGATTCAATTAGCTTTGTTTGAATGAGTTTGACTTTCATTTGGTTCAATTAGCTTTGTAAAATGTATTTGACTCTCATTTGATTCAAATAGCTTTGTTTGAATGCGTTTAACTTTCATTTGATTCAATTAGCTTTGTAGAATGCATTTCACTTTCATTTGATTTAAATAACTTTGTTTCAATGCGTTTGACTTTCATTTGATTCAAATAGCTTTATTTTAATGTGTTTGACTTTCATTTGATACAATTAGCTTTGTTGAACGTATTTGACATTCATTTGATTCAATTAGCTTTGTAGAATGTATTTGACTTTCATTTGATTCAATTAGCTTTGTTTGAATGAGTTTGACTTTCATTTGATTCAATTAGCTTTGTAGAATGTATTTGACTCTCATTTGATTCAAATAGCTTTGTTTGAATGCGTTTAACTTTCATTTGATTCAATAAGCTTTTTAGAATGCATTTCACTTTCATTTTATTTAAATAACTTTGTTTCAATGCGTTTGACTTTCATTTGATTCAAATAGCTTTATTTTAATGTGTTTAACTTTCATTTGATACAATTAGCTTTGTTGAACGTATTTGACATTCATTTGATTAAAATAGCTTTGTTTGAATGTGTTTGACTTGCATTTGATTCAATTTGCTTTGTTTGAATGTGTTTGACTTTCATTTGATTCTATTAGCTTTGTTGAATGTACTTGACTTTCATTTGATTCAATTAGCTTTGTTTGAATGTGTTTGACTTTCATTTGATTCAATTAGCTTTGTAGAATGTACTTGACTTTTATTTGATTTAATTAGCTTTGTTTGAATGTTTTTGACTCTCATTTAATTCAAATAGCTTTGTTTCAATGTGTTTCACTTTTATTTGATTCAATTAGCTTTGTAGAATGTATTTTACTTTCATTTGATTCAAATAGCTTTGTTTGAATGTGTTTGACTTTGATTTGATCAAATTAGCTTAGTAGAATGTATTTGACTTTTATTTGATTCAAATAGCTTTGTATGAATGTTTTTTACTTTCATTTGATTCAATTAGATTTGTAGAATGTATTTGACTTTTATTTGATTTAATTAGCTTTGTTTGAACATGTTTGACTCTCATTTGATTCAAATAGCTTTGTTTGAATGTGTTTGAGTTTCATTTGATTCAATTAGCTTTGTAGAATGTATTTGACTTTCATTTGATTCAAATAGCTTTGTTTGAATGTGATTGAATTTCATTTGATTCAATTTGCTTTTTAGATTGCATTTCACTTTCATTTGATTTATATAGCTTTGTTTGAATGTGTTTGACTTTCATTTAAATTAAAAAGCTTTTTTTGAATGTCTTTGACTTTTATTTGATTTAAAAGGCTTAGTTTGAATGTGTTTGACTTTCATTTGATTCAAATAGCTTTGTTTGAATGTGTTTGACTTTCATTTGTTCAATTAGCTTTGTAGAATGTATTTGACATTCATTTGTTTCAATTAGCTTTGTAGAATGTATTTGACTTTCATTTGATTCAATTAGCTTTGTTTGAATGAGTTTGACTTTCATTTGATTCAATTAGCTTTGTTTGAATGAGTTTGACTTTCATTTGATTCAATTAGCTTTGTAGAATGTATTTGACTCTCATTTGATTCAAATAGCTTTGTTTGAATGCGTTTAACTTTCTTTGATTCAATAAGCTTTGTAGAATGCATTTCACTTTCATTTGATTTAAATAACTTTGTTTCAATGCGTTTGACTTTCATTTGATTCAAATAGCTTTATTTTAATGTGTTTGACTTTATTTGATACAATTAGCTTTGTTGAACGTATTTGACATTCATTTGATTAAAATAGCTTTGTTTGAACGTGTTTGACTTTCATTTGATTCAATTTGCTTTGTTTGAATGTGTTTGACTTTCATTTGATTCTATTTGCTTTGTTGAATGTATTTGACTTTCATTTAATTAAAATAGCTTTGTTTGAATGTGTTTGACTTTCATTTGATTTAATTAGCTTTGTTTGAATGTGTTTGACTTTCATTTGATTCAATTAGCTTTGTAGAATGTATTTGACTTTCATTTGATTCAAATAGCTTTGTTTGAATGTGTTTGACTTTCAATTGATTCAATTAGCTTTGTAGAATGTATTTTACTGTCATTTGATTCAAATAGCTTTGTTTGAATGTGTTTGAATTTCATTTAATTCAATTTGCTTTGTAGAATGCATTTCCCTTTCATTTGATTTATATAGCTTTGTTTTAATGTGTTTGACTATCATTTAAATTAAAAAGCTTTTTTTGAATGTGTTTGACTTTCAGTTGATTTAAAAGGCTTTGTTTGAATGTGTTTGACTTTCATTTGATGCAATTAGCTTTGTAGAATGTATTTTACTTTTATTTGTTTAAATTAGCTTTGTTTGAATTTATTTGACTCTCATTTGATTCAAATAGCTTTGTTTGAATGTGTTTGACTTTCATTTGATTCAATTAGCTTTGTAGAATGTATTTGACTTTCATTTGATTCAAATAGCTTTATTTGAATGTGTTGGACTTTCATTTGATTCAATTAGCTTTGTAGAATGTATTTGACATTCATTTAATTAAAATAGCTTTGTTTGAATGTGTTTGACTTTCATTTGATTCAAATACCTTTATTTGAATGTGTTTGATTTTCATTTGATTCAATTAGCTTTGTAGAATGTATTTGACTTTCATTTTATTCAATTAGCTTTGTTTGAATGAGTTTGACTTTCATTTGGTTCAATTAGCTTTATAAAATGTATTTGACTCTCATTTGATTCAAATAGCTTTGTTTGAATGCGTTTAACTTTCATTTGATTCAATTAGCTTTGTAGAATGCATTTCACTTTCATTTGATTTAAATAACTTTGTTTCAATGCGTTTGACTTTCATTTGATTCAAATAGCTTTATTTTAATGTGTTTGACTTTCATTTGATACAATTAGCTTTGTTGAACGTATTTGACATTCATTTGATTCAATTAGCTTTGTAGAATGTATTTGACTTTCATTTGATTCAATTAGCTTTGTTTGAATGAGTTTGACTTTCATTTGATTCAATTAGCTTTGTAGAATGTATTTGACTCTCATTTGATTCAAATAGCTTTGTTTGAATGCGTTTAACTTTCATTTGATTCAATAAGCTTTTTAGAATGCATTTCACTTTCATTTTATTTAAATAACTTTGTTTCAATGCGTTTGACTTTCATTTGATTCAAATAGCTTTATTTTAATGTGTTTAACTTTCATTTGATACAATTAGCTTTGTTGAACGTATTTGACATTCATTTGATTAAAATAGCTTTGTTTGAATGTGTTTGACTTGCATTTGATTCAATTTGCTTTGTTTGAATGTGTTTGACTTTCATTTGATTCTATTAGCTTTGTTGAATGTACTTGACTTTCATTTGATTCAATTAGCTTTGTTTGAATGTGTTTGACTTTCATTTGATTCAATTAGCTTTGTAGAATGTACTTGACTTTTATTTGATTTAATTAGCTTTGTTTGAATGTTTTTGACTCTCATTTAATTCAAATAGCTTTGTTTGAATGTGTTTCACTTTTATTTGATTCAATTAGCTTTGTAGAATGTATTTTACTTTCTTTTGATTCAAATAGCTTTGTTTGAATGTGTTTGACTTTGATTTGATCAAATTAGCTTAGTAGAATGTATTTGACTTTTATTTGATTTAAATAGCTTTGTATGAATGTTTTTTACTTTCATTTGATTCAATTAGATTTGTACAATGTATTTGACTTTTATTTGATTTAATTAGCTTTGTTTGAACATGTTTGACTCTCATTTGATTCAAATAGCTTTGTTTGAATGTGTTTGAGTTTCATTTGATTCAATTAGCTTTGTAGAATGTATTTGACTTTCATTTGATTCAAATAGCTTTGTTTGAATGTGATTGAATTTCATTTGATTCAATTTGCTTTTTAGATTGCATTTCACTTTCATTTGATTTATATAGCTTTGTTTGAATGTGTTTGACTTTCATTTAAATTAAAAAGCTTTTTTTGAATGTCTTTGACTTTTATTTGATTTAAAAGGCTTAGTTTGAATGTGTTTGACTTTCATTTGATTCAAATAGCTTTGTTTGAATGTGTTTGACTTTCATTTGTTCAATTAGCTTTGTAGAATGTATTTGACATTCATTTGTTTCAATTAGCTTTGTAGAATGTATTTGACTTTCATTTGATTCAATTAGCTTTGTTTGAATGAGTTTGACTTTCATTTGATTCAATTAGCTTTGTTTGAATGAGTTTGACTTTCATTTGATTCAATTAGCTTTGTAGAATGTATTTGACTCTCATTTGATTCAAATAGCTTTGTTTGAATGCGTTTAACTTTCTTTGATTCAATAAGCTTTGTAGAATGCATTTCACTTTCATTTGATTTAAATAACTTTGTTTCAATGCGTTTGACTTTCATTTGATTCAAATAGCTTTATTTTAATGTGTTTGACTTTATTTGATACAATTAGCTTTGTTGAACGTATTTGACATTCATTTGATTAAAATAGCTTTGTTTGAACGTGTTTGACTTTCATTTGATTCAATTTGCTTTGTTTGAATGTGTTTGACTTTCATTTGATTCTATTAGCTTTGTTGAATGTATTTGACTTTCATTTAATTAAAATAGCTTTGTTTGAATGTGTTTGACTTTCATTTGATTTAATTAGCTTTGTTTGAATGTGTTTGACTTTCATTTGATTCAATTAGCTTTGTAGAATGTATTTGACTTTCATTTGATTCAAATAGCTTTGTTTGAATGTGTTTGACTTTCAATTGATTCAATTAGCTTTGTAGAATGTATTTTACTGTCATTTGATTCAAATAGCTTTGTTTGAATGTGTTTGAATTTCATTTAATTCAATTTGCTTTGTAGAATGCATTTCCCTTTCATTTGATTTATATAGCTTTGTTTTAATGTGTTTGACTATCATTTAAATTAAAAAGCTTTTTTTGAATGTGTTTGACTTTCAGTTGATTTAAAAGGCTTTGTTTGAATGTGTTTGACTTTCATTTGATGCAATTAGCTTTGTAGAATGTATTTTACTTTTATTTGTTTAAATTAGCTTTGTTTGAATTTATTTGACTCTCATTTGATTCAAATAGCTTTGTTTGAATGTGTTTGACTTTCATTTGATTCAATTAGCTTTGTAGAATGTATTTGACTTTCATTTGATTCAAATAGCTTTATTTGAATGTGTTGGACTTTCATTTGATTCAATTAGCTTTGTAGAATGTATTTGACATTCATTTAATTAAAATAGCTTTGTTTGAATGTGTTTGACTTTCATTTGATTCAAATACCTTTATTTGAATGTGTTTGATTTTCATTTGATTCAATTAGCTTTGTAGAATGTATTTGACTTTCATTTGATTCAATTAGCTTTGTTTGAATGAGTTTGACTTTCATTTGGTTCAATTAGCTTTGTAAAATGTATTTGACTCTCATTTGATTCAAATAGCTTTGTTTGAATGCGTTTAACTTTCATTTGATTCAATTAGCTTTGTAGAATGCATTTCACTTTCATTTGATTTAAATAACTTTGTTTCAATGCGTTTGACTTTCATTTGATTCAAATAGCTTTATTTTAATGTGTTTGACTTTCATTTGATACAATTAGCTTTGTTGAACGTATTTGACATTCATTTGATTCAATTAGCTTTGTAGAATGTATTTGACTTTCATTTTATTCAATTAGCTTTGTTTGAATGAGTTTGACTTTCATTTGATTCAATTAGCTTTGTAGAATGTATTTGACTCTCATTTGATTCAAATAGCTTTGTTTGAATGCGTTTAACTTTCATTTGATTCAATAAGCTTTTTAGAATGCTTTTCACTTTCATTTTATTTAAATAACTTTGTTTCAATGCGTTTGACTTTCATTTGATTCAAATAGCTTTATTTTAATGTGTTTAACTTTCATTTGATACAATTAGCTTTGTTGAACGTATTTGACATTCATTTGATTAAAATAGCTTTGTTTGAATGTGTTTGACTTGCATTTGATTCAATTTGCTTTGTTTGAATGTGTTTGACTTTCATTTGATTCTATTAGCTTTGTTGAATGTACTTGACTTTCATTTGATTCAATTAGCTTTGTTTGAATGTGTTTGACTTTCATTTGATTCAATTAGCTTTGTAGAATGTACTTGACTTTTATTTGATTTAATTAGCTTTGTTTGAATGTTTTTGACTCTCATTTAATTCAAATAGCTTTGTTTCAATGTGTTTCACTTTTATTTGATTCAATTAGCTTTGTAGAATGTATTTTACTTTCATTTGATTCAAATAGCTTTGTTTGAATGTGTTTGACTTTGATTTGATCAAATTAGCTTAGTAGAATGTATTTGACTTTTATTTGATTCAAATAGCTTTGTATGAATGTTTTTTACTTTCATTTGATTCAATTAGATTTGTAGAATGTATTTGACTTTTATTTGATTTAATTAGCTTTGTTTGAACATGTTTGACTCTCATTTGATTCAAATAGCTTTGTTTGAATGTGTTTGAGTTTCATTTGATTCAATTAGCTTTGTAGAATGTATTTGACTTTCATTTGATTCAAATAGCTTTGTTTGAATGTGATTGAATTTCATTTGATTCAATTTGCTTTTTAGATTGCATTTCACTTTCATTTGATTTATATAGCTTTGTTTGAATGTGTTTGACTTTCATTTAAATTAAAAAGCTTTTTTTGAATGTCTTTGACTTTTATTTGATTTAAAAGGCTTAGTTTGAATGTGTTTGACTTTCATTTGATTCAAATAGCTTTGTTTGAATGTGTTTGACTTTCATTTGTTCAATTAGCTTTGTAGAATGTATTTGACATTCATTTGTTTCAATTAGCTTTGTAGAATGTATTTGACTTTCATTTGATTCAATTAGCTTTGTTTGAATGAGTTTGACTTTCATTTGATTCAATTAGCTTTGTTTGAATGAGTTTGACTTTCATTTGATTCAATTAGCTTTGTAGAATGTATTTGACTCTCATTTGATTCAAATAGCTTTGTTTGAATGCGTTTAACTTTCTTTGATTCAATAAGCTTTGTAGAATGCATTTCACTTTCATTTGATTTAAATAACTTTATTTCAATGCGTTTGACTTTCATTTGATTCAAATAGCTTTATTTTAATGTGTTTGACTTTATTTGATACAATTAGCTTTGTTGAACGTATTTGACATTCATTTGATTAAAATAGCTTTGTTTGAACGTGTTTGACTTTCATTTGATTCAATTTGCTTTGTTTGAATGTGTTTGACTTTCATTTGATTCTATTAGCTTTGTTGAATGTATTTGACTTTCATTTAATTAAAATAGCTTTGTTTGAATGTGTTTCACTTTCATTTGATTTAATTAGCTTTGTTTGAATGTGTTTGACTTTCATTTGATTCAATTAGCTTTGTAGAATGTATTTGACTTTCATTTGATTCAAATAGCTTTGTTTGAATGTGTTTGACTTTCAATTGATTCAATTAGCTTTGTAGAATGTATTTTACTGTCATTTGATTCAAATAGCTTTGTTTGAATGTGTTTGAATTTCATTTAATTCAATTTGCTTTGTAGAATGCATTTCCCTTTCATTTGATTTATATAGCTTTGTTTTAATGTGTTTGACTATCATTTAAATTAAAAAGCTTTTTTTGAATGTGTTTGACTTTCAGTTGATTTAAAAGGCTTTGTTTGAATGTGTTTGACTTTCATTTGATGCAATTAGCTTTGTAGAATGTATTTTACTTTTATTTGTTTAAATTAGCTTTGTTTGAATTTATTTGACTCTCATTTGATTCAAATAGCTTTGTTTGAATGTGTTTGACTTTCATTTGATTCAATTAGCTTTGTAGAATGTATTTGACTTTCATTTGATTCAAATAGCTTTATTTGAATGTGTTGGACTTTCATTTGATTCAATTAGCTTTGTAGAATGTATTTGACATTCATTTAATTAAAATAGCTTTGTTTGAATGTGTTTGACTTTCATTTGATTCAAATACCTTTATTTGAATGTGTTTGATTTTCATTTGATTCAATTAGCTTTGTAGAATGTATTTGACTTTCATTTGATTCAATTAGCTTTGTTTGAATGAGTTTGACTTTCATTTGGTTCAATTAGCTTTGTAAAATGTATTTGACTCTCATTTGATTCAAATAGCTTTGTTTGAATGCGTTTAACTTTCATTTGATTCAATTAGCTTTGTAGAATGCATTTCACTTTCATTTGATTTAAATAACTTTGTTTCAATGCGTTTGACTTTCATTTGATTCAAATAGCTTTATTTTAATGTGTTTGACTTTCATTTGATACAATTAGCTTTGTTGAACGTATTTGACATTCATTTGATTCAATTAGCTTTGTAGAATGTATTTGACTTTCATTTGATTCAATTAGCTTTGTTTGAATGAGTTTGACTTACATTTGATTCAATTAGCTTTGTAGAATGTATTTGACTCTCATTTGATTCAAATAGCTTTGTTTGAATGCGTTTAACTTTCATTTGATTCAATAAGCTTTTTAGAATGCATTTCACTTTCATTTTATTTAAATAACTTTGTTTCAATGCGTTTGACTTTCATTTGATTCAAATAGCTTTATTTTAATGTGTTTAACTTTCATTTGATACAATTAGCTTTGTTGAACGTATTTGACATTCATTTGATTAAAATAGCTTTGTTTGAATGTGTTTGACTTGCATTTGATTCAATTTGCTTTGTTTGAATGTGTTTGACTTTCATTTGATTCTATTAGCTTTGTTGAATGTACTTGACTTTCATTTGATTCAATTAGCTTTGTTTGAATGTGTTTGACTTTCATTTGATTCAATTAGCTTTGTAGAATGTACTTGACTTTTATTTGATTTAATTAGCTTTGTTTGAATGTATTTCACTTTCATTTAATTCAAATAGCTTTGTTTCAATGTGTTTCACTTTTATTTGATTCAATTAGCTTTGTAGAATGTATTTTACTTTCATTTGATTCAAATAGCTTTGTTTGAATGTGTTTGACTTTGATTTGATCAAATTAGCTTAGTAGAATGTATTTGACTTTTATTTGATTCAAATAGCTTTGTATAAATGTTTTTTACTTTCATTTGATTCAATTAGATTTGTAGAATGTATTTGACTTTTATTTGATTTAATTAGCTTTGTTTGAACATGTTTGACTCTCATTTGATTCAAATAGCTTTGTTTGAATGTGTTTGAGTTTCATTTGATTCAATTAGCTTTGTAGAATGTATTTGACTTTCATTTGATTCAAATAGCTTTGTTTGAATGTGATTGAATTTCATTTGATTCAATTTGCTTTTTAGATTGCATTTCACTTTCATTTGATTTATATAGCTTTGTTTGAATGTGTTTGACTTTCATTTAAATTAAAAAGCTTTTTTTGAATGTCTTTGACTTTTATTTGATTTAAAAGGCTTAGTTTGAATGTGTTTGACTTTCATTTGATTCAAATAGCTTTGTTTGAATGTGTTTGACTTTCATTTGTTCAATTAGCTTTGTAGAATGTATTTGACATTCATTTGTTTCAATTAGCTTTGTAGAATGTATTTGACTTTCATTTGATTCAATTAGCTTTGTTTGAATGAGTTTGACTTTCATTTGATTCAATTAGCTTTGTAGAATGTATTTGACTCTCATTTGATTCAAATAGCTTTGTTTGAATGCGTTTAACTTTCTTTGATTCAATAAGCTTTGTAGAATGCATTTCACTTTCATTTGATTTAAATAACTTTGTTTCAATGCGTTTGACTTTCATTTGATTCAAATAGCTTTATTTTAATGTGTTTGACTTTATTTGATACAATTAGCTTTGTTGAACGTATTTGACATTCATTTGATTAAAATAGCTTTGTTTGAACGTGTTTGACTTTCATTTGATTCAATTTGCTTTGTTTGAATGTGTTTGACTTTCATTTGATTCTATTAGCTTTGTTGAATGTATTTGACTTTCATTTAATTAAAATAGCTTTGTTTGAATGTGTTTGACTTTCATTTGATTTAATTAGCTTTGTTTGAATGTGTTTGACTTTCATTTGATTCAATTAGCTTTGTAGAATGTATTTGACTTTCATTTGATTCAAATAGCTTTGTTTGAATGTGTTTGACTTTCAATTGATTCAATTAGCTTTGTAGAATGTATTTTACTGTCATTTGATTCAAATAGCTTTGTTTGAATGTGTTTGAATTTCATTTAATTCAATTTGCTTTGTAGAATGCATTTCCCTTTCATTTGATTTATATAGCTTTGTTTAAATGTGTTTGACTATCATTTAAATTAAAAAGCTTTTTTTGAATGTGTTTGACTTTCAGTTGATTTTAAAGGATTTGTTTGAATGTGTTTGACTTTCATTTGATGCAATTAGCTTTGTAGAATGTATTTTACTTTTATTTGTTTAAATTAGCTTTGTTTGAATTTATTTGACTCTCATTTGATTCAAATAGCTTTGTTTGAATGTGTTTGACTTTCATTTGATTCAATTAGCTTTGTAGAATGTATTTGACTTTCATTTGATTCAAATAGCTTTATTTGAATGTGTTGGACTTTCATTTGATTCAATTAGCTTTGTAGAATGTATTTGACATTCATTTAATTAAAATAGCTTTGTTTGAATGTGTTTGACTTTCATTTGATTCAAATAACTTTATTTGAATGTGTTTGATTTTCATTTGATTCAATTAGCTTTGTAGAATGTATTTGACTTTCATTTGATTCAATTAGCTTTGTTTGAATGAGTTTGACTTTCATTTGGTTCAATTAGCTTTGTAAAATGTATTTGACTCTCATTTGATTCAAATAGCTTTGTTTGAATGCGTTTAACTTTCATTTGATTCAATTAGCTTTGTAGAATGCATTTCACTTTCATTTGATTTAAATAACTTTGTTTCAATGCGTTTGACTTTCATTTGATTCAAATAGCTTTATTTTAATGTGTTTGACTTTCATTTGATACAATTAGCTTTGTTGAACGTATTTGACATTCATTTGATTAAAATAGCTTTGTTTGAACGTGTTTGACTTTCATTTGATTCAATTTGCTTTGTTTGAATGTGTTTGACTTTCATTTGATTCTATTAGCTTTGTTGAATGTATTTGACTTTCATTTAATTAAAATAGCTTTGTTTGAATGTGTTTGACTTTCATTTGATTTAATTAGCTTTGTTTGAATGTGTTTGACTTTCATTTGATTCAATTAGCTTTGTAGAATGTATTTGACTTTCATTTGATTCAAATAGCTTTGTTTGAATGTGTTTGACTTACAATTGATTCAATTAGCTTTGTAGAATGTATTTTACTTTCATTTGATTCAAATAGCTTTGTTTGAATGTGTTTGAATTTCATTTAATTCAATTTGCTTTGTAGAATGCATTTCCCTTTCATTTGATTTATATAGCTTTGTTTGAATGTGTTTGACTATCATTTAAATTAAAAAGCTTTTTTTGAATGTGTTTGACTTTCATTTGATGCAATTAGCTTTGTAGAATGTATTTTACTTTTAGTTGTTTAAATTAGCTTTGTTTGAATTTATTTGACTCTCATTTGATTCAAATAGCTTTGTTTGAATGTGTTTGACTTTCATTTGATTCAATTAGCTTTGTAGAATGTATTTGACTTTCATTTGATTCAAATAGCTTTATTTGAATGTGTTGGACTTTCATTTGATTCAATTAGCTTTGTAGAATGTATTTGACATTCATTTAATTAAAATAGCTTTGTTTGAATGTGTTTGACTTTCATTTGATTCAAATACCTTTATTTGAATGTGTTTGATTTTCATTTGATTCAATTAGCTTTGTAGAATGTATTTGACTTTCATTTGATTCAATTAGCTTTGTTTGAATGAGTTTGACTTTCATTTGGTTCAATTAGCTTTGTAAAATGTATTTGACTCTCATTTGATTCAAATAGCTTTGTTTGAATGCGTTTAACTTTCATTTGATTCAATTAGCTTTGTAGAATGCATTTCACTTTCATTTGATTTAAATAACTTTGTTTCAATGTATTTGACTTTCATTTGATTCAAATAGCTTTATTTTAATGTGTTTGACTTTCATTTGATACAATTAGCTTTGTTGAACGTATTTGACATTCATTTGATTCAATTAGCTTTGTTTGAATGTGTTTGACTTTCATTTGATTCAATTAGCTTTGTAGAATGTACTTGACTTTTATTTGATTTAATTAGCTTTGTTTGAATGTTTTTGACTCTCATTTAATTCAAATAGCTTTGTTTGAATGTGTTTCACTTTTATTTGATTCAATTAGCTTTGTAGAATGTATTTGACTTTCATTTGATTCAAATAGCTTTGTTTGAATGTATTTGACTTTCATTTGATCAAATTAGCTTAGTAGAATGTATTTGACTTTTATTTGATTCAAATAGATTTGTATGAATGTTTTTTACTTTCATTTGATTCAATTAGATTTGTAGAATGTATTTGACTTTTATTTGATTTAATTAGCTTTGTTTGAACATGTTTGACTCTCATTTGATTCAAATAGCTTTATTTGAATGTGTTTGAGTTTCATTTGATTCAATTAGCTTTGTAGAATGTATTTGACTTTCATTTGATTCAAATAGCTTTGTTTGAATGTGATTGAATTTCATTTGATTCAATTTGCTTTGTAGATTGCATTTCACTTTCATTTGATTTATATAGCTTTGTTTGAATGTGTTTGACTTTCATTTAAATTAAAAAGCTTTTTTTGAATGTCTTTGACTTTTATTTGATTTAAAAGGCTTAGTTTGAATGTGTTTGACTTTCATTTGATTCAAATAGCTTTGTTTGAATGTGTTTGACTTTCATTTGTTCAATTAGCTTTGTAGAATGTATTTGACTTTCATTTGAGTCAAATAACTTTGTTTGACTGTGTTTGATTTTCATTTGTTTCAATTTGCTTTGTAGAATGTATTTGACTTTCATTTTCTTTAAATAGCTTTGTTTGAATGTGTTTCACTTTCATTTGATTCAACTAGCTTTGTAGAATGTATTTGACATTCATTTAATTAAAATAGCTTTGTTTGAATGTGTTTGACTTTCATTTGATTCAATTAGCTTTGTTTGAATGTTTTTGACTTTCATTTGATTCAATTAGCTTTGTAGAATGTATTTGACTTTCATTTGATTCAAATAGCTATGTTTGAATCTGTTTGACTTTCAATTGATTCAATTAGCTTTGTAGAATGTATTTTACTGTCATTTGATTCAAATAGCTTTGTTTGAATGTGTTTGAATTTCTTTTTATTCAAATAGCTTTGTAGAATGTATTTGACTTTCATTTGATTCAAATAGCTTTGTTTGAATGTGATTGACTTTCATTTGATTAAATTAGCTTTGTAGAATGTATTTGACTTTCATTTGATTCAAATAGCTTTGATTGAATCTGTTTGACTTTCATTTGATTCAAATAGCTTTGTTTGAATATGTGTAAATTTCATTGGATTCAATTAGCTTTGTAGAATGTATATGACTTTTAATTCAATCAAATAGCTTTGTTTGAATGTGTTTAACTATCATTTGATTCAATTAGCTTTGTTGAATGTATTCGACTCTTATTTGATTTAATTTGCTTTGTTTGAATGTATTTGACTCTCATTTGATTCAAATAGCTTTGTAGAATGTATTTGACTTTCTTTTGATTCAAATAGCTATGTAGAATGTATTTGACTTTCATTTGATTCAAATAGCTTTGTTTGAATGTGTTTGACTTTCAATTGATTCAATTAGCTTTGTAGAATGTACTTTACTGTCATTTGATTCAAATAGCTTTGTTTGAATGTGTTTGAATTTCATTTAATTCAATTTGCTTTGTAGAATGCATTTCACTTTCATTTGATTTATATAGCTATGTTTGAATGTGTTTGACTTTCATTTAAATTAAAAAGCTTTTTTTGAATGTGTTAGACTTTTATTTGATTTAAAAGACTTTGTTTGAATGTGTTTGACTTTCATTTGATTCAATTAGCTTTGTAGAGTGTATTTTACTTTTATTTTATTTACTTAGCTTTGTTTAATTTTATTTGACTCTCATTTGATTCAAACAACTTTGTTTGAATTTGTTTGACTTTTATTTGATACAATTAGCTTTGTTGAACGTATTTGACATTCATTTGATTAAAATAGCTTTGTTTGAACGTGTTTGACTTTCATTTGATTCAATTTGCTTTGTTTGAATGTGTTTGACTTTCATTTGATTCTATTAGCTTTGTTGAATGTATTTGACTTTCATTTAATTAAAATAGCTTTGTTTGAATGTGTTTGACTTTCATTTGATTTAATTAGCTTTGTTTGAATGTGTTTGACTTTCATTTGATTCAATTAGCTTTGTAGAATGTATTTGACTTTCATTTGATTCAAATAGCTTTGTTTGAATGTGTTTGACTTTCAATTGATTCAATTAGCTTTGTAGAATGTATTTTACTGTCATTTGATTCAAATAGCTTTGTTTGAATGTGTTTGAATTTCATTTAATTCAATTTGCTTTGTAGAATGCATTTCCCTTTCATTTGATTTATATAGCTTTGTTTAAATGTGTTTGACTATCATTTAAATTAAAAAGCTTTTTTTGAATGTGTTTGACTTTCAGTTGATTTAAAAGGCTTTGTTTGAATGTGTTTGACTTTCATTTGATGCAATTAGCTTTGTAGAATGTATTTTACTTTTATTTGTTTAAATTAGCTTTGTTTGAATTTATTTGACTCTCATTTGATTCAAATAGCTTTGTTTGAATGTGTTTGACTTTCATTTGATTCAATTAGCTTTGTAGAATGTATTTGACTTTCATTTGATTCAAATAGCTTTATTTGAATGTGTTGGACTTTCATTTGATTCAATTATCTTTGTAGAATGTATTTGACATTCATTTAATTAAAATAGCTTTGTTTGAATGTGTTTGACTTTCATTTGATTCAAATACCTTTATTTGAATGTGTTTGATTTTCATTTGATTCAATTAGCTTTGTAGAATGTATTTGACTTTCATTTGATTCAATTAGCTTTGTTTGAATGAGTTTGACTTTCATTTGGTTCAATTAGCTTTGTAAAATGTATTTGACTCTCATTTGATTCAAATAACTTTGTTTGAATGCGTTTAACTTTCATTTGATTCAATTAGCTTTGTAGAATGCATTTCACTTTCATTTGATTTAAATAACTTTGTTTCAATGCGTTTGACTTTCATTTGATTCAAATAGCTTTATTTTAATGTGTTTGACTTTCATTTGATACAATTAGCTTTGTTGAACGTATTTGACATTCATTTAATTAAAATAGCTTTGTTTGAACGTGTTTGACTTTCATTTGATTCAATTTGCTTTGTTTGAATGTGTTTGACTTTCATTTGATTCTATTAGCTTTGTTGAATGTATTTGACTTTCATTTAATTAAAATAGCTTTGTTTGAATGTGTTTGACTTTCATTTGATTTAATTAGCTTTGTTTGAATGTGTTTGACTTTCATTTGATTCAATTAGCTTTGTAGAATGTATTTGACTTTCATTTGATTCAAATAGCTTTGTTTGAATGTGTTTGACTTTCAATTTATTCAATTAGCTTTGTAGAATGTATTTTACTGTCATTTGATTCAAATAGCTTTGTTTGAATGTGTTTGAATTTCATTTAATTCAATTTGCTTTGTAGAATGCATTTCTCTTTCATTTGATTTATATAGCTTTGTTTGAATGTGTTTGACTATCATTTAAATTAAAAAGCTTTTTTTGAATGTGTTTGACTTTCAGTTGATTTAAAAGGCTTTGTTTGAATGTGTTTGACTTTCATTTGATGCAATTAGCTTTGTAGAATGTATTTTACTTTTATTTGTTTAAATTAGCTTTGTTTGAATTTATTTGACTCTCATTTGATTCAAATAGCTTTGTTTGAATGTGTTTGACTTTCATTTGATTCAATTAGCTTTGTAGAATGTATTTGACTTTCATTTGATTCAAATAGCTTTATTTGAATGTGTTGGACTTTCATTTGATTCAATTAGCTTTGTAGAATGTATTTGACATTCATTTAATTAAAATAGCTTTGTTTGAATGTGTTTGACTTTCATTTGATTCAAATACCTTTATTTGAATGTGTTTGATTTTCATTTGATTCAATTAGCTTTGTAGAATGTATTTGACTTTCATTTGATTCAATTAGCTTTGTTTGAATGAGTTTGACTTTCATTTGGTTCAATTAGCTTTGTAAAATGTATTTGACTCTCATTTGATTCAAATAGCTTTGTTTGAATGCGTTTAACTTTCATTTGATTCAATTAGCTTTGTAGAATGCATTTCACTTTCATTTGATTTAAATAACTTTGTTTCAATGTATTTGACTTTCATTTGATTCAAATAGCTTTATTTTAATGTGTTTGACTTTCATTTGATACAATTAGCTTTGTTGAACGTATTTGACATTCATTTGATTCAATTAGCTTTGTTTGAATGTGTTTGACTTTCATTTGATTCAATTAGCTTTGTAGAATGTACTTGACTTTTATTTGATTTAATTAGCTTTGTTTGAATGTTTTTTTACTCTCATTTAATTCAAATAGCTTTGTTTGAATGTGTTTCACTTTTATTTGATTCTATTAGCTTTGTAGAATGTATTTGACTTTCATTTGATTCAAATAGCTTTGTTTGAATGTATTTGACTTTCATTTGATCAAATTAGCTTAGTAGAATGTATTTGACTTTTATTTGATTCAAATAGCTTTGTATGAATGTTTTTTTACTTTCATTTGATTCAATTAGATTTGTAGAATGTATTTGACTTTTATTTGATTTAATTAGCTTTGTTTGAACATGTTTGACTCTCATTTGATTCAAATAGCTTTATTTGAATGTGTTTGAGTTTCATTTGATTCAATTAGCTTTGTAGAATGTATTTGACTTTCATTTGATTCAAATAGCTTTGTTTGAATGTGATTGAATTTCATTTGATTCAATTTGCTTTGTAGATTGCATTTCACTTTCATTTGATTTATATAGCTTTGTTTGAATGTGTTTGACTTTCATTTAAATTAAAAAGCTTTTTTTGAATGTCTTTGACTTTTATTTGATTTAAAAGGCTTAGTTTGAATGTGTTTGACTTTCATTTGATTCAAATAGCTTTGTTTGAATGTGTTTGACTTTCATTTGTTCAATTGGCTTTGTAGAATGTATTTGACTTTCATTTGAGTCAAATAAATTTGTTTGACTGTGTTTGATTTTCATTTGTTTCAATTTGCTTTGTAGAATGTATTTGACTTTCATTTTCTTTAAATAGCTTTGTTTGAATGTGTTTCACTTTCATTTGATTCAACTAGCTTTGTAGAATGTATTTGACATTCATTTAATTAAAATATCTTTGTTTGAATGTGTTTGACTTTCATTTGATTCAATTAGCTTTGTTTGAATGTTTTTTGACTTTCATTTGATTCAATTAGCTTTGTAGAATGTATTTGACTTTCATTTGATTCAAATAGCTATGTTTGAATCTGTTTGACTTTCAATTGATTCAATTAGCTTTGTAGAATGTATTTTACTGTCATTTGATTCAAATAGCTTAATTTGAATGTGTTTGAATTTCTTTTTATTCAAATAGCTTTGTAGAATTTATTTGACTTTCATTTGATTCAAATAGCTTTGTTTGAATGTGATTGACTTTCATTTGATTAAATTAGCTTTGTAGAATGTATTTGACTTTCATTTGATTCAAATAGCTTTGATTTAATGTGTTTGACTTTCATTTGATTCAAATAGCTTTGTTTGAATATGTGTAAATTTCATTGGATTCAATTAGCTTTGTAGAATGTATATGACTTTTAATTCAATCAAATAGCTTTGTTTGAATGTGTTTAACTATTATTTGATTCAATTAGCTTTGTTGAATGTATTCGACTCTTATTTGATTTAATTTGCTTTGTTTGAATGTATTTGACTCTCATTTGATTCAAATAGCTTTGTAGAATGTATTTGACTTTCTTTTGATTCAAATAGCTATGTAGAATGTATTTGACTTTCATTTGATTCAAATAGCTTTGTTTGAATGTGTTTGACTTTCAATTGATTCAATTAGCTTTGTAGAATGTAATTTACTGTCATTTGATTCAAATAGCTTTGTTTGAATGTGTTTGACTTTCATTTAAATTAAAAAGCTTTTTTTGAATGTGTTAGACTTTTATTTGATTTAAAAGACTTTGTTTGAATGTGTTTGACTTTCATTTGATTCAATTAGCTTTGTAGAGTGTATTTTACTTTTATTTTATTTACTTAGCTTTGTTTAATTTTATTTGACTCTCATTTGATTCAAACAACTTTGTTTGAATTTGTTTGACTTTCATTTGATTCAATTAGCTTTGTAGAATGTATTTGACTTTCATTTGATTCAAATAGCTTTATTTGAATGTGTTTGACTTTCATTTGATTCAATTAGCTTTGTAGAATGTATTTGACTTTCATTTGATTCGAAATCTTTGTTTGAATGTGTTTGACTTTCATTTTATTCAATTAGCTTTGTTTGAATGTGTTTGACTTTAGTTTAATTCAATTAGCTTTGTAGAATGTATTAGACTTTTATTTGATTTAATTAGCTTTGTTTGAATGTATTTGACTCTCATTTGAATTAAATAGCTTTGTTTGAATGTGTTTGACTTTCATTTGATTCAATTAGCTTTGTAGAATGTATTTGACTTTCATTTGATTGAAATAGCTTTATTTGAATGTGTTTGACTTTCATTTGATTCAATTAGCTTTGTAGAATGTATTTGACTGTCATTTGATTCAAATAGCTTTGTTTGAATGTGTTTGAATTTCATTTATTTCAATTTGCTTTATTTCACTTTCATTTGATTTATATAGCTTTGTTTGAATGTGTTTGACTTTCATTTGATTCAATTAGATTTGTAGAATGTATTTGACTCTCATTTGATTCAATTAGTTTTGTAGAATGTATTTGACTTTCATTTGATTCAAATAGCTTTATTTGAATGTGTTTGACTTTCATTTGATTCAATTAGCTTTGTAGAATGTATTTGACTTTTATTTGATTCAAAATCTTTGTTTGAATCTGTTTGACTTTCATTTGATTCAAATAGATTTGTTTGAATGTGTTTGACTTTCATTTGATTCAATTAGCTTTGTAGAATGTATTTGACTGTCATTTGATTCAAATAGCTTTGTTTGAATGTGTTTGAATTTCATTTATTTCAATTTGCTTTGTAGAATGCATTTCACTTTCATTCGATTTATATAGCTTTGTTTGAATGTGTTTGACTTTCATTTGATTCAATTAGCTTTGTAGAATGTATTTGACTTTCATTTGATTCAATTAGCTTTGTTTGAATGAGTTTGAATTTCATTTGATTCAATTAGCTTTGTAGAATGTATTTGACTCTCATTTGATTCAAATAGCTTTGTTTGAATGTGTTTGACTTTAATTTAATTCAATTAGCTTTGTAGAATTTATTAGACTTTTATTTGATTTAATTAGCTTTGTTTTAATGTATTTGTCTCTCATTTGATTCAAATAGCTTTGTTTGAATGTGTTTTACTTTCATTTGATTAAATTAGCTTTGTAGAATGTAATTGACTTTCATTTGATTCAAAATCTTTGTTTGAATGTGTTTGACTTTCATTTGATTCAAATAGCTTTATTTGAATGTGTTTGACTTTCATTTGATTTAATTAGCTTTGTAGAATGTATTTGACTGTCATTTGATTCAAATAGCTTTGTTTGAATGTGTTTGAATTTCATTTAATTCAATTTGCTTTGTTGAATGCATTTCACTTTCATTTGATTTATATAGCTTTGTTTGAATGTGTTTGACTATCATTTAAATTAAAAAGCTTTTTTTGAATGTGTTTGACTTTCAGTTGATTAAAAAGGCTTTGTTTGAATGTGTTTGAATTTCATTTGATGCAATTAGCTTTGTAGAATGTATTTTACTTTTATTTGATTTAATTAGCTTTGTTTGAATTTATTTGAGTCTCATTTGATTCAAATAGCTTTGTTTGAATGTGTTTGACTTTCATTTGATTCAATTAGCTTTGTAGAATGTATTTTACTTTTATTTGATTTAATTAGCTTTGTTTGAATTTATTTGACTCTCCTTTGATTCAAATAGCTTTGTTTGAATGTGTTTGACTTTCATTTGATTTAATTAGCTTTGTAGAATGTATTTGACTTTCATTTGATTGAAATAGCTTTATTTGAATGTGTTTGACTTTCATTTGATTCAATTAGCTTTGTAGAATGTATTTGACTTTCATTTGATTTAAAATCTTTGTTTGACTGTGTTTGACTTTCATTTGATTCAAATAGATTTGTTTGAATGTGTTTGACTTTCATTTGATTCAATTAGCTTTGTAGAATGTATTTGACTTTCATTTGATTCAAATAGCTTTGTTTGATGTGCTTGACTTTCATTTGATTCAATTAGCTTTGTAGAATGTATTTGATTGTCATTTGATTCAAATAGCTTTGTTGGAATGTGTTTGAATTTCATTTAATTCAATTCGCTTTGTAGAATGCATTTCACTTTCATTTGATTTATATAGCTTTGTTTGAATGTGTTTGACTATCATTTAAATTAAAAAGCTTTTTTTGAATGTGTTTCACTTTTAGTTGATTTAAAAGGTTTTGTTTGAATGTGTTTGACTTTCATTTGATGCAATTAGCTTTGTAGAATGTATTTTACTTTTAGTTGATTTAATTAGCTTTGTTTGAATTTATTTTTCTCTCATTTGATTCAAATAGCTTTGTTTGAATGTGTTTGACTTTCATTTAATTCAATTAGCTTTGTAGAATGTATTTGACTTTCATTTGATTTAAATAGCTTTATTTGAATGTGTTTGACTTTCATTTGATTCAATTAGCTTTGTAGAACGTATTTGACATTCATTTAATTAAAAATGCTTTGTTTGAATGTGTTTGACTTTCATTTGATTCAAATAGCTTTATTTGAATGTGTTTGACTTTCATTCGATTCAATTAGCTTTGTAGAATGTATTTGCATTTCATTTGATTCAATTAGCTTTGTTTGAATGAGTTTTATTTTCATTTGATTCAATTAGCTTTGTAGAATGCATTTCACTTTCATTTGATTTAAATAACTTTGTTTCAATGCGTTTGACTTTTATTTGATTCAAATAGCTTTATTTTAATGTGTTTGACTTTCATTTGATACAATTAGCTTTGTTGAATGTATTTTACATTCATTTGATTCAATTAGCTTTGTAGAATGTATTTGACTTTCATTTGATTCAATTAGCTTTGTTTGAATGAGTTTGACTTTCATTTGATTCAATTAGCTTTGTAGAATGTATTTGACTCTCATTTGATTCAAATAGCTTTGTTTGAATGCGTTTAACTTTCATTTGATTCAATAAGCTTTGTAGAATGCATTTCACTTTAATTTGATTCAAATAGCTTTATTTTAATGTGTTTGACTTTCATTTGATACAATTAGCTTTGTTGAACGTATTTGACATTCATTTGATTAAAATAGCTTTGTTTGAATGTGTTTGACTTTCATTTGATTCAATTTGCTTTGTTTGAATGTGTTTGACTTTCATTTGATTCAATTTGCTTTGTTTGAATGTGTTTGACTTTCATTTGATTCTATTAGCTTTGTTGAATGTATTTGACTTTCATTTGATTCAATTAGCTTTGTTTGAATGTGTTTGACTTTCATTTGATTCAATTATCTTTGTAGAATGTATTTGACTTTTATTTGATTTAATTTGCTTTGTTTGAATGTTTTTGACTCTCATTTAATTCAAATAGCTTTGTTTGAATGTGTTTCACTTTTATTTGATTCAATTAGCTTTGTAGAACGTATTTTACTTTCATTTGATTCAAATAGCTTTGTTTGAATGTGTTTGACTTTCATTTGATCCAATTAGCTTAGTTGAATGTATTTGACTTTCATTTTATTCAAATAGCTTTGTTTGAATGTTTTTGACTTTCATTTGATTCAATTAGCTTTGTAGAATGTATTTGACTTTTATTTGATTTAATTAGCTTTGTTTGAACATGTTTGACTCTCATTTGATTCAAATAGCTTTGTTTGAATGTGTTTGAGTTTCATTTGATTCAATTAGCTTTGTAGAATGTATTTGACTTTCATTTGATTCAAATAGCTTTGTTTGAATGTGATGGAATTTCATTTGATTCAATTTGCTTTGTAGATTGCATTTGACCAATATGGTCAAAGTTCTAATGATTGTAATGCTCCAAGTAGTCAAGGTGAGGTCCAAGTTCAAAGCAATGCAAAGGAATTGTTTCTGTCCAAATCATTCCTTACTCCTTTGCACGGTTTTGGTCCGAAAGATTTTACAAGTGGTTACACTTCACTTAGTGTAATTAACCTTGTAGAAAGTATCTAGCAAGTGACGGTTTTTCCAAGCTCCAAATACATGTTTAAAAGCAACGGTTACAAGCTGATTGAAGAGGAGTGATTCATGGCACTTGTTGGGCGTGAATTATGGAGTTTGTTGGCTGAACATTGCACCTCATTATTTGGGGGTTATGAAGAATAAAGAGGCGTGAATCAAGGCATTAAAATGGGAGTTACACAAGCTTGAAAATGGCTGTTTTGGGCGTGTGTTGAAGATGCTCTTTGGATGCTATTTTGGCTGGTCATCTTCCCTTGTTTCAAGCCTAGTCTTTAGTTCTTTTAATTAAGTTTAATCATGTTTGTAAAAGGGGTTAAGTGGGACGTGTATTCTCCACTCATTCCCTTAGTTAATTTCCTTTTGTCTATTTCATTTTGTTAATTAAAGTAGGCAAGTGAAAAGGTTGTATTGATGCTATAAATAGCATACTTTGAATGAATGAAAATCATCCAAGATTATTTGCCTAAAACGTGTTTTTGTTAATTGAAGTGACTTGAGTTTAGTTCACTTTGTTTTCCAAATTTGAGTATCCGAATTTGAAGAGTGTTAGTTTTGGTGAGAGTTCCCAAGATTAGGACTTATAGTTTATGATTTGGTGAGAGTTCCCTCATCTAAACTATCCCAAGCAAACGAGTGAGAGTTCCTCTTTGCTATATCCTTAGCTTAGGGTGAGAGTTCCCCTAACTAAACTGATCACTTGATAATTGAACCTTAAAATCCTTTGAATCTTTTAACTTATCATTTTTGTAACAAGGTTTCTCATCTTGTTTACACATCATTTGGCGCGTCAGGTAGGGGGAAAATTTTCTTAAATTTTCCAAAGGGGTCGAATACCTACATACCATGGGAGAGAATCAAGACTTGAGGACAGCTTTGGAAGCTCTTAATCGATCCATTGCTAGTCAGGAAAGGTTGGCCGAAACCAATGCCAATCTCCAAGGGAACCTTGCTGCCTTGATGGCAAGGCTCATGAACGAGCAAGATAGGAGAGATCAAGGTGAAGACCCTCCACCTAGGAGGGAGGATAGGAGTCTCAAAGTGGACGTTCCTGCCTTTGATGGGACACTTGATCCAGAGAAGTACTTGGAATGGGAGAAATCCTTGGAAAGGTACTTTGAATACAAGGACATTCATGAGGATGTTCAACGTTTTAAGATTGCCAAAGTCAAGTTGAAGGGCTATGGTGATAGTTGGTTGCAAGGAGAACAAAGAGGGCGTACCCTTAGGGGTAAGGCTCACATCTCCACTTGGGAAAAGCTGAAGAAAAGAATGAGAGATCGTTTCATTCCTCACAATTACAAGCAAAATCAGTATGTGAAATGGAGTACTCTCCAACAAAATGGTGATTCGGTGGAAGACTATATCAAAGAATTTGATAGGCTTGCCATTGTATGTGAAGTGACTGAAAATGAAGAGCTGAAGTTGGGACGTTTTGTAGCTGGGTTGGAACAAGAGTTACAAGACAAACTTGACGGTTACACTAACCTCACGTTTGTGGAAGCTTGCAAACTTGTGACAAAGTTTGATGCTAAGAGGAAAAGGAAGAAAACGCCTACTACTACTCCAGTGGTACGCAAACCACCCTTCAACTCAAAGGAGGGTTCTTCTTTTAGCAAGCCTAATGAGCCACCAAAGAGGAACACGAAAGACTTCAAACTTAGTGACATTGTATGTTACAAGTGTGGAGGTAGAGGACATTATAAAAAAGATTGTCCTAATTCAAGAGCCTTAACCATGCAAGAGGTTAAACTCATAGCCACCCAAAGCATCAATTGGGAGGAATTTGAGTCTGAAGAAGAGAAGGAGGTGACCCCGTATGAAAAGGATGAGGAGGAGGACCAATGCTATCCTGAAATGGAGGACAAAACAAGCTTGGTGGTTAGGAGAGCTTTGCAAGCTCGTGTGGAGGAACCTTTGGCGCCACAAAGACAACACATTTTCATCACCAAATGTAAAGTTGGTGACGAGGTATGTGATCTAATTATTGATGGGGGCAGTGAGGCTAATACTGTGTCAAAAACCTTAGTATCTAAACTAGGTCTTACCACCACAAATCATCCACATCCTTACAAATTGAGTTGGTTAGATTCTAATGCTAGCACTGGGGTTAGAAAGCAATGTATGGTGAATTTTTCGATTGGTTCATATCATGATAGTCAATTGTGTGATGTTGTTTTAATGGATGCTTGTCATATTCTTCTTGGGAGACCGTGGCAATCTGATAAAAAATCTATCCATGATGGGTACCATAACACCTACACTATCACTCACCAAGGGAAACAAAAGAAATTGCACCCTTTACCACCCCCACGGTTTTCACAACCACAAAAGCCACAAATTTCTTTATTATCTTGTAAAGAGTTTGAGAGGGAGTTTGAAGGTGAGGAAGAGATATTCATGTTGTACTCTAAAGAAATCCATGAAAAATTTGTAAGTCAAAATCCTAAACTCGCAAAACTGATTAAAGAGTTTGAGGATGTTTTTCCTGATGAGTTACCTAAGGGATTACCACCCTTAAGAGGAATTGAGCATCAAATTGATCTCATTCCAGGCGCACCTCTACCAAATAAACCTGCCTATAGATGTAACCCTTTAGAAACTAAGGAGTTGCAAAGACAAATTGAAGAATTGATGGGTATGGGCTATGTGCGTGAATCTATGAGTCCATGTGCGGTTCCTGCTTTGTTGGTTCCTAAAAAGGATGGTACTTGGCGTATGTGCATTGATAGTAGAGCTGTTAACAATATTACTATCAAGTACAGGTTCCCAATTCCAAGACTGGATGATATGTTGGACGAATTGAGTGGTTCAAATGTATTCTCAAAAGTTGATTTGAGAAGTGGTTACCATCAAATTCGGATGAGGGAAGGTGATGAATGGAAGACTGCATTCAAGACAAAGCATGGGTTGTATGAATGGCTTGTGATGCCGTTTGGATTGACCAATGCACCTAGCACGTTCATGAGATTAATGAACGAGGTGTTGAGGCCATTTCTTGGCAAGTTCGTGGTGGTGTACCTTGATGATATCCTTATTTACTCTAAAAATGAGGATGAACATTTAGATCATTTGTTTCAAGTTTTTTCTGTTTTAAGAACGCAAAAATTGTATGGAAAACTTGAAAAATGTGATTTTATGTTATATGAGGTCACTTTTCTTGGTTACTTAGTTTCAGGTGATGGCGTGAAGGTGGATCCTTGCAAGGTTGAAGCAATTCAATCATGGCCTAGTCCAAAAACACTCACGGAGGTCCGTTCTTTCCATGGCCTAGCTTCTTTCTATAGAAGATTTATCAAGAATTTTAGCACACTCATGGCTCCTATAACTGAGTGTACTAAGAAGGGGACGTTTGAATGGACTACACAAGCTCAAAAGGCCTTTGAAGAAGTCAAGGAGAAAATGTGCAACACTCCTATTCTTGCACTCCCTGATTTTTCCAAGCCATTTGAAGTTGAGTGTGACGCAAGTGGGAAGGGGATTGGAGCAGTTTTGATTCAAGAAGGACGTCCAATTGCTTATTTCAGTGAAAAGTTGAGTCAAGGCAAGTTGAACTATTCCACCTATGATAAAGAGTTCTATGCTATGGTACGAGCTCTAGATCATTGGTCACATTACTTGAGACCACAACCGTTCATATTACATTCGGACCATGAATCTTTAAGGTTCATCCATGGTCAAAAGAAGCTGAATTCAAGACATGCTAAATGGGTTGAATTCTTGCAAACCTTTAACTTTTCCTCTAAATACAAGAGTGGAAAGGCTAATGTTGTTGCGGATGCCTTATCTAGGAGACACAATTTGCTTGGAGTTGTCGAAGCAAAGGTTCTTGGGTTTGATTTGATCAAAGCATACTACAAAGAGGATGGAGATTTCATTGAAATAATACAGAAATGTGTCCATGGAGTATATGACTTATTTTCCTTACATGATGACTTTCTTTTTAAGGGAAATCGGTTATGCATTCCTAAGTGTCCAATTAGAAGCTTGTTGATTCATGAGGCTCATGGAGGAGGTCTAGCTGGTCACGTGGGGATTCAAAAAACAATGGAGCTTCTTCAAGCTCACTTTTATTGGCCGAAGATGTTAGCCACGGTTCATCATGTGGTTAGTCGTTGTTCTACTTGTCAAAGGGCCAAGATGGTGTTTCACAAAGGTCTCTACAAGCCTTTGCCAGTTCCGGAAAGACCTTGGGAGGATGTGAGCATGGATTTCATTGTGGCTTTACCTAGAACTCAAAGGGGTAAAGACTCAATCATGGTGGTTGTTGATCGGTTTTCAAAAATGGCTCATTTCATTCCTTGTCACAAAACCGAAGATGCTATGAAAGTGGCTAAGTTATACTTTGAAGAAGTGGTTCGTTTTCATGGGGTGCCACGCACCATTGTGTCCGATCGTGATACAAAATTTCTTAGTCATTTTTGGAAATCAATATGGCGCCTAATGGGAACAAAGCTGCTGTTTTCTACTTCACACCATCCACAAACCGATGGGCAAACTGAAGTGGTGAATAGAATTCTGGGTTCGTTGCTTAGGACCTTGGTTAGTAAGAGTGCTAAGGATTGGGATGTCAAGCTAGCTCATGCCGAGTTTGCTTACAATCGGACTCCTAGTGCTACTACAAAGTACTCTCCTTTTGAAGTAGTCTATGGTGTCAATCCTTATGTTCCTATTGATCTCATAGCTTTGCCACAAGACAAGTTCGTTCATGGTGGAGCTAAGGAACAAGCCGAGTTCATGTTGAAGGTCCACAAGGAAGTTAGGAAGAACATTGAGAAAGCAAATGAAGTCTACAAGAAACAAGCCAACAAGAGGGTGAAAAACGTGAAGCAATTTGAAGTTGGTGACTTAGTGTGGATTTACATGAGGAAAGAGAGGTTTCCTAGCAAAAGAAAGAACAAACTTATGCCAAGAGCCGAAGGTCCATTTGAAATCGTGGAAAAGATCAATGACAATGCATACAAGGTTGATTTGGGGGCCAATTTGGTGTCTCAAGCACATTCAACGTTGGGACCTTGCTCCATACTTTGATGATGACGAATTGAGGGCAATTCCTTTTGAAGAAGAGGAGGATGACCAATATGGTCAAAGTTCTAATGATTGTAATGCTCCAAGTAGTCAAGGTGAGGTCCAAGTTCAAAGCAATGCAAAGGAATTGTTTCTGTCCAAATCATTCCTTACTCCTTTGCACGGTTTTGGTCCGAAAGATTTTACAAGTGGTTACACTTCACTTAGTGTAATTAACCTTGTAGAAAGTATCTAGCAAGTGACGGTTTTTCCAAGCTCCAAATACATGTTTAAAAGCAACGGTTACAAGCTGATTGAAGAGGAGTGATTCATGGCACTTGTTGGGCGTGAATTATGGAGTTTGTTGGCTGAACATTGCACCTCATTATTTGGGGGTTATGAAGAATAAAGAGGCGTGAATCAAGGCATTAAAATGGGAGTTACACAAGCTTGAAAATGGCTGTTTTGGGCGTGTGTTGAAGATGCTCTTTGGATGCTATTTTGGCTGGTCATCTTCCTTGTTTCAAGCCTAGTCTTTAGTTCTTTTAATTAAGTTTAATCATGTTTGTAAAAGGGGTTAAGTGGGACGTGTATTCTCCACTCATTCCCTTAGTTAATTTCCTTTTGTCTATTTCATTTTGTTAATTAAAGTAGGCAAGTGAAAAGGTTGTATTGATGCTATAAATAGCATACTTTGAATGAATGAAAATCATCCAAGATTATTTGCCTAAAACGTGTTTTTGTTAATTGAAGTGACTTGAGTTTAGTTCACTTTGTTTTCCAAATTTGAGTATCCGAATTTGAAGAGTGTTAGTTTTGGTGAGAGTTCCCAAGATTAGGACTTATAGTTTATGATTTGGTGAGAGTTCCCTCATCTAAACTATCCCAAGCAAACGAGTGAGAGTTCCTCTTTGCTATATCCTTAGCTTAGGGTGAGAGTTCCCCTAACTAAACTGATCACTTGATAATTGAACCTTAAAATCCTTTGAATCTTTTAACTTATCATTTTTGTAACAAGGTTTCTCATCTTGTTTACACATCAGCATTTCACTTTCATTTGATTTATATTGCTTTGTTTGAATGTGTTTGACTTTCATTTAAATTAAAAAGCTTTTTTTGAATGTGTTTGACTTTTATTTGATTTAAAAGGCTTTGTTTGAATGTGTTTGACTTTCATTTGATTCAATTAGCTTTGTAGAATGTATTTTACTTTTATCTGATTTAATTAGCTTTGTTTGAATTTATTCGACTCTCCTTTGATTCAAATAGCTTTGTTTGAATGTGTTTGACTTTCATTTGATTCAATTAGCGTTGTAGAATGTATTTGACTTTCATTTGATTCAAATAGCTTTATTTGAATGTGTTTGACTTTCATTTGATTCAATTAGCTTTGTAGAATGTATTTGACTTTCATTTGATTCAAAATCTTTGTTTGTATGTGTTTGACTTTCATTTGATTCAAATAGCTTTGTTTGAATGTGTTTGACTTTCATTTGTTCAATTAGCTTTGTAGAATGTATTTGACTTTCATTTGAGTCAAATAACTTTGTTTGACTGTGTTTGGCTTTCATTTGTTTCAATTTGCTTTGTAGAATGTATTTGACTTTCATTTTCTTCAAATAGCTTTGTTTGAATGTGTTTCACTTTCATTTGATTAACCTAGCTTTGTAGAATGCATTTCACTTTCATTTGATTTATATAGCTTTGTTTGAATGTGTTTAACTTTCATTTAAATTAAAAAGCTTTTTTTGAATGTGTTTGACTTTCATTTGATTCAATTAGCTTTGTAGAATGTATTTTACTTTTATTTTATTTAATTAGCTTTGTTTGAATTTATTTGACTCTCATTTGATTCAAACAACTTTGTTTGAATGTGTTTGACTTTCATTTGATTCAATTAGCTTTGTAAAATGTATTTGACTTTCATTTGATTCAAATAGCTTTATTTGAATGTGTTTGACTTTCATTTGATTCAATTAGCTTTGTAGAATGTATTTGACTTTCATTTGATTCAAATAGCTTTATTTGAATGTGTTTGACTTTCATTTGATTCAATTAGCTTTGTAGAATGTATTTTACTTTTATCTGATTTAATTAGCTTTGTTTGAATTTATTCGACTCTCCTTTGATTCAAATAGCTTTGTTTGAATGTGTTTGACTTTCATTTGATTCAATTAGCTTTGTAGAATGTATTTGACTTTCATTTGATTGAAATAGCTTTATTTGAATGTGTTTGACTTTCATTTGATTCAATTAGCTTTGTAGAATGTATTTGACTGTCATTTGATTCAAATAGCTTTGTTTGAATGTGTTTGAATTTCATTTATTTCAATTTGCTTTGTAGAATGCATTTCACTTTCATTTGATTTATATAGCTTTGTTTGAATGTGTTTGACTTTCATTTGATTCAATTAGCTTTGTAGAATGTATTTGACTTTCATTTGATTCAATTAGCTTTGTTTGAATGAGTTTGACTTTCATTTGATTCAATTA
This sequence comes from Chenopodium quinoa, assembly GCF_001683475.1. Taxonomy (NCBI): domain Eukaryota; kingdom Viridiplantae; phylum Streptophyta; class Magnoliopsida; order Caryophyllales; family Amaranthaceae; genus Chenopodium; species Chenopodium quinoa. The sequence goes on along the minus strand of NW_018744390.1, from coordinate 8,544 downwards.
GCTTTGTAGAATGTATTTGACTCTCATTTGATTCAAATAGCTTTGTTTGAATATGTTTGACTTTAATTTAATTCAATTACCGTTGTAGAATATATTAGACTTTTATTTGATTTAATTAGCTTTGTTTTAATGTATTTGACTCTCATTTGATTCAAATAGCTTTGTTTGAATGTGTTTGACTTTCATTTGATTCAAATAGCTTTGTTTGAATGTGTTTGACTTTCATTTGATTCAATTAGCTTTGTAGAATGTAATTGACTTTCATTCGATTAAAATAGCTTTGTTTGAATGTGCTTGACTTTCATTTGATTTAATTAGCTTTGTTTGAATGTGTTTGACTTTCACTTGATTCAATTAGCTTTGTTGAATGCATTTGACTTTCATTTGATTCAATTAGCTTTGTTTGAATGTGTTTGAATTTCATTTGATTCAATTAGCTTTGTAGAATTTATTTGTCTCTCATTTGATTCAAATAGCTTTGTTTGAATGTGTTTAACTTTCATTTGATTCAATTAGCTTTGTAGAAGACATTTCACTTTCATTTAATTTAAACAACTTTGTTTGAATGTGTTTGACTTTCATTTGACTCAAATAGCTTTATTTGATTGCGTTTGACCTTTCATTTGATACAATTAGCTTTGTAGAACGTATTTGACTTTCATTTGATTCAAATAGCTTTATTTGAATGTGTTTGACTTTCATTTGATTCAATTAGCTTTGTAGAATGTATTTAAATTTCATTTGAGTCAAATAACTTTGTTTGACTGTGTTTGACTTTCATTTGTTTCAATTTGCATTGTTGAACGTATTTGACTTTCATTTTTTTCAAATAGCTTTGTTTGAATGTGTTTGACTTTCATTTGATTCAATTAGCTTTGTAGAATGTATTTGACATTTACTTAATTAAAATAGCTTTGTTTGAATGTGTTTGACTTTCATTTGATTCAATTAGCTTTGTTTGAATGTGTTTTACTTTCATTTGATTTAAAAGGCTTTGTTTGAATGTGTTTGACTTTCATTTGATGCAATTAGCTTTGTAGAATGTACTTTACTTTTATTTGATTTAATTAGCTTTGTTTGAATTTATTTGACTCTCATTTGATTCAAATAGCTTTGTTTGAATGTGTTTGACTTTCATTTGATTCAATTAGCTTTGTAGAATGTATTTGACTTTCATTTGATTCAAATAGCTTTATTTGAATGTGTTTGACTTTCATTTGATTCAATTAGCTTTGTAGAATGTATTTGACTTTCATTTGATTTAAAATCTTTGTTTGAATGTGTTTGACTTTCATTTGATTCAAATAGATTTGTTTGAATGTGTTTGACTTTCATTTTGATTCAATTAGCTTTGTAGAATGTATTTGACTTTCATTTGATTCAAATAGCTTTGTTTGTTGTGTTTGACTTTCATTTGATTCAATTAGCTTTGTAGAATGTATTTGACTCTCATTTGATTCAAATAGCTTTGTTTGAATATGTTTGACTTTAATTTAATTCAATTAGCGTTGTAGAATATATTAGACTTTTATTTGATTTAAATTAGCTTTGTTTTAATGTATTTGACTCTCATTTGATTCAAATAGCTTTGTTTGAATGTGTTTGACTTTCATTTGAATTCAAATAGCTTTGTTTGAATGTGTTTGACTTTCATTTGATTCAATTAGCTTTGTAGAATGTAATTGACTTTCATTCGATTAAAATAGCTTTGTTTGAATGTGCTTGACTTTCATTTGATTTAATTAGCTTTGTTTGAATGTGTTTGACTTTCACTTGATTCAATTAGCTTTGTTGAATGCATTTGACTTTCATTTGATTTAATTAGCTTTGTTTGAATGTGTTTGAATTTCATTTGATTCAATTAGCTTTGTAGAATGTATTTGTCTCTCATTTTATTCAAATAGCTTTGTTTGAATGTGTTTAACTTTCATTTGATTCAATTAGCTTTGTAGAATACATTTCACTTTCATTTAATTTAAACAACTTTGTTTGAATGTGTTTGACTTTCATTTGACTCAAATAGCTTTATTTGACTGCGTTTGACTTTCCATTTGATACAATTAGCTTTGTAGAACGTATTTGACTGTCATTTGATTCAAATAGCTTTATTTGAATGTGTTTGACTTTCATTTGATTCAATTAGCTTTGTAGAATGTATTTGACTTTCATTTGAGTCAAATAACTTTGTTTGACTGTGTTTGACTTTCATTTGTTTCAATTTGCATTGTAGAATGTATTTGACTTTCATTTTCTTCAAATAGCTTTGTTTGAATGTGTTTGACTTTCATTTGATTCAATTAGCTTTGTAGAATGTATTGGCATTTATTTAATTAAAATAGCTTTGTTTGAATGTGTTTAACTTTCATTTGATTCAATTAGCTTTGTTTGAATGTGTTTGACTTTCATTTTGATTCAATTAGCTTTGTAGAATGTATTTGACTTTCATTTGATTCAAATAGCTTTGTTTGAATGTGTTTGACTTTCATTTGATTCAATTAGCTTTGTAGAATGTATTTGACATTTATTTAATTAAAATAGCTTTGTTTGAATGTGTTTGACTTTCATTTGATTCAATTAGCTTGTTTGAATGTGTTTTACTTTCATTTGATTTAAAAGGCTTTGTTTGAATGTGTTTGACTTTCATTTGATGCAATTAGCTTTGTAGAATGTACTTTACTTTTATTTGATTTAATTAGCTTTGTTTGAATTTATTTGACTCTCATTTGATTCAAATAGCTTTGTTTGAATGTGTTTGACTTTCAATTTGATTCAATTAGCTTTGTAGAATGTATTTGACTTTCATTTGATTCAAATAGCTTTAATTTGAATGTGTTTGACTTTCATTTGATTCAATTAGCTTTGTAGAATGTATTTGACTTTCATTTGATTCAAATCTTTGTTTGAATGTGTTTGACTTTCATTTGATTCAAATAGCTTTGTTTGAATGTGTTTGACTTTCATTTGATTCAATTAGCTTTGTAGAATGTATTTGACTTTCATTTGATTCAAATAGCTTTTATTTGAATGTGTTTGACTTTCATTTGATTCAATTAGCTTTGTAGAATGTATTTGACTTTCATTTGATTCAAAATCTTTGTTTGAATGTGTTTGACTTTCATTTGATTCAAATAGATTTGTTTGAATGTGTTTGACTTTCGTTTGATTCAATTAGCTTTGTAGAATGTATTTGACTTTCATTTGATTCAAATAGCTTTGTTTGTTGTGTTTGACTTTCATTTGATTCAATTAGCTTTGTAGAATGTATTTGACTTCTCATTTGATTCAAATAGCTTTGTTTGAATGCGTTTAACTTTCATTTGATTCAATTAGCTTTGTAGAATGCATTTCACTTTCATTTGATTTAAATAACTCTGTTTCAATGCGTTTGACTTTCATTTGATTCAAATAGCTTTATTTTAATGTGTTTGACTTTCATTTGATACAATTAGCTTTGTTGAACGTAATTTGACATCCATTTGATTAAAATAGCTTTGTTTGAATGTGTTTGACTTTCATTTGATTCAATTTGCTTTGTTTGAATGTGTTTTGACTTTTATTTGGTTCTATTAGCTTTGTTGAATGTATTTGACTTTCATTTGATTCAAATAGCTCTGTTTGAATGTGTTTGACTTTCATTTGATCCAATTAGCTTTGTAGAACGTATTTGACATTCATTTAATTAAAAATAGCTTTGTTTGAAATGTGTTTGACTTTCATTTTGATTGAAATAGCTTTATTTGAATGTGTTTGACTTTCATTTCATTCAATTAGCTTTGTAGAATGTATTTGACTGTCATTTGATTCAAATAGCTTTGTTTGAATGTGTTTGAATTTCATTTATTTCAATTTGCTTTGTAGAATGCATTTCACTTTCATTTGATTGATATAGCTTTGTTTGAATGTGTTTTGACTTTCATTTGATTCAATTAGCTTTGTAGAATGTATTTGACTTTCATTTGATTCAATTAGCTTTGTTTGAATGAGTTTGAATTTCATTTGATTCAATTAGCTTTGTAGAATGTATTTGACTCTCATTTGATTCAATTAGCTTTGTAGAATGTATTTGACTTTCATTTGATTCAAATAGCTTTATTTGAATGTGTTTGACTTTCATTTGATTCAATTAGCTTTGTAGAATGTATTTGACTTTCATTTGATTCAAAATCTTTGTTTGAATGTGTTTGACTTTCATTTGATTCAAATACATTTGTTTGAATGTGTTTAATTTCATTTGATTCAATTAGCTTTGTAGAATGTATTTGTCTCTCATTTGATTCAAATAGCTTTGTTTGAATGTGTTTAACTTTCATTTGATTCAATTAGCTTTGTAGAATACATTTCACTTTCATTTAATTTAAACAACTTTGTTTGAATGTGTTTGACTTTCATTTGACTCAAATAGCTTTATTTGATTGCGTTTGACTTTCATTTGATACAATTAGCTTTGTAGAACGTATTTGACTTTCATTAGATTCAAATAGCTTTATTTGAATGTGTTTGACTTTCATTTGATTCAATTAGCTTTGTAGAATGTATTTGACTTTCATTTGATTTAAAATCTTTGTTTGAATGTGTTTGACTTTCATTTGATTCAAATAGATTTGTTTGAATGTGTTTGACTTTCATTTGATTCAATTAGCTTTGTAGAATGTATTTGACTTTCATTTGATTCAAATAGCTTTGTTTGTTGTGTTTGACTTTCATTTGATTCAATTAGCTTTGTAGAATGTATTTGACTCTCATTTGATTCAATAGCTTTGTTTGAATGCGTTTAACTTTCATTTGATTCAATTAGCTTTGTAGAATGCATTTCACTTTCATTTGATTTAAATAACTCTGTTTCAATGCGTTTGACTTTCAGTTGATTCAAATAGCTTTATTTTAATGTGTTTGACTTTCATTTGATACAATTAGCTTTGTTGAACGTATTTGACATTCATTTGATTAAAATAGCTTTGTTTGAATGTGTTTGACTTTCATTTGATTCAATTTGCTTTGTTTGAATGTGTTTGACTTTCATTTGATTCTATTAGCTTTGTTGAATGTATTTGACTTTCATTTGATTCAATTAGCTTTGTTTGAATGTGTTTGACTTTCATTTGATTCAATTAGCTTTGTAGAATGTATTTGACTTTTATTTGATTTAATTAGCTTTGTTTGAATGTTTTTGACTTCATTTAATTCAAATAGCTCTGTTTGAATGTGTTTGACTTTCATTTGATCCAATTAGCTTTGTAGAACGTATTTGACATTCATTTAATTAAAATAGCTTTGTTTGAATGTGTTTGACTTTCATTTGATTGAAATAGCTTTATTTGAATGTGTTTGACTTTCATTTCATTCAATTAGCTTTGTAGAATGTATTTGACTGACATTTAATTCAAATAGCTTTGTTTGAATGTGTTTGAATTTCATTTATTTCAGTTTGCTTTGTAGAATGCATTTCACTTTCATTGATTGATATAGCTTTGTTTGAATGTGTTTGACTTTCATTTGATTCAATTAGCTTTGTAGAATGTATTTGACTTTCATTTGATTCAATTAGCTTTGTTTGAATGAGTTTGAATTTCATTTGATACAATTAGCTTTGTAGAATATATTTGACTCTCATTTGATTCAATTAGCTTTGTTTGAATGTGTTTGAATTTCATTTGATTCAAATAGCTTTATTTGAATGTGTTTGACTTTCATTTGATTCAATTAGCTTTGTAGAATGTATTTGACTTTCATTTGATTCAAAATTTTTGTTTGAATGTGTTTGACTTTCATTTGATTCAAAATCTTTGTTTGAATGTGTTTGACTTTCATTTGATTCAATTAGCATTGTAGAATGTTTTTACTTTTATTTGATTTAATTAGCATTGTTTGAATTTATTTGACTCTCATTTGATTCAAATAGCTTTGTTTGAATGTGTTTGACTTTCATTTGATTCAATTAGCTTTGTAGAATGTATTTTACTTTTATTTGATTTAATAGCTTTGTTTGAATTTATTTGACTCTCCTTTGATTCAAATAGCTTTATTTGAATGTGTTTGACTTTCATTTGATTCAATTAGCTTTTAGAATGTATTTGACTTTCATTTGATTCAAATAGCTTTATTTGAATGTGTTTGACTTTCATTTGATTCAATTAGCTTTGGAGAATGTATTTGACTTTCATTTGATTTAAAATCTTTGTTTGAATGTGTTTGACTTTCATTTGATTCAAATAGATTTGTTTGAATGTGTTTGACTTTCATTTGATTCAATTAGCTTTGTAGAATGTATTTGACTTTCATTTGATTCAAATAGCTTTGTTTGAATGTGTTTGACTTTCATTTGATTCAATTAGCTTTGTAGAATGTATTTGACTGTCATTTGATTCAAATAGCTTTGTTTGAATGTGTTTGAATTTCATTTAATTCAATTTGCTTTGTAGAATGCATTTCACTTTCATTTGATTTATATAGCTTTGTTTGAATGTGTTTGACTATCATTTAAATTAAAAAGCTTTTTTTGAATGTGTTTGACTTTTAGTTGATTTAAAAGGCTTTGTTTGAATGTGTTTGACTTTCATTTGATGCAATTAGCATTGTAGAATGTATTTTACTTTTATTTGATTTAATTAGCATTGTTTGAATTTATTTGACTCTCATTTGATTCAAATAGCTTTGTTTGAATGTGTTTGACTTTCATTTGATTCAATTAGCTTTGTAGAATGTATTTTACTTTTATTTGATTTAATTAGCTTTGTTTGAATTTATTTGACTCTCCTTTGATTCAAATAGCTTTGTTTGAATGTGTTTGACTTTCATTTGATTCAATTAGCTTTGTAGAATGTATTTGACTCTCATTTGATTCAAATAGCTTTGTTTGAATGCGTTTAACTTTTATTTGATTCAATTAGCTTTGTAGAATGCATTTCACTTTCATTTGATTTAAATAACTCTGTTTCAATGCGTTTGACTTTCATTTGATTCAAATAGCTTTATTTTAATGTGTTTGACTTTCATTTGATACAATTAGCTTTGTTGAACGTATTTGACATTCATTTGATTAAAATAGCTTTGTTTGAATGTGTTTGACTTTCATTTGATTCAATTATGTGTTTGACTTTCATTTGATAGTTTTGTTGAATGTATTTGACTTTCATTTGATTCAATTAGCTTTGTTTGAATGTGTTTGACTTTCATTTGATTCAATTAGCTTTGTAGAATGTATTTGACTTTTATTTGATTTAATTAGCTTTGTTTGAATGTTTTTGACTCTCATTTAATTCAAAGCTTTGTTTGAATGTGTTTCACTTTTATTTGATTCAATTAGCTTTGTAGAACGTATTTGACTTTCATTTGATTCAAATAGCTTTGTTGAATGTATTTGACTTTCATTTGATTCAATTAGCTTTGTTTGAATGTGTTTGACTTTCATTTGATTCAATTAGCTTTGTTGAATGTATTTGACTGTCATTTGATTCAAATAGCTTTGTTTGAATGTGTTTGAATTTCATTTATTTCAATTTGCTTTGTAGAATGCATTTCACTTTCATTTGATTTATATAGCTTTGTTTGAATGTGTTTAACTTTCATTTGATTCAATTAGCTTTGTAGAATGCATTTCACTTTCATTTGATTTAAATAACTTTGTTTCAATGCGTTTGACTTTCATTTGATTCTAATAGCTTTATTTTAATGTGTTTGACTTTCATTTGATACAATTAGCTTTGTTGAACGTATTTGACATTCATTTGATTAAAATCGCTTTGTTTGAATGTGTTTGACTTTCATTTGATTCAATTTGCTTTGTTTGAATGTGTTTGACTTTCATTTGATTCTATTAGCTTTGTTGAATGTATTTGACTTTCATTTGATTCAATTAGCTTTGTTTGAATGTGTTTGACTTTCATTTGACTCAAATAGCTTATTTGATTGCGTTTGACTTTCATTTGATACAATTAGCTTTGTAGAACGTATTTGACTTTCATTTGATTCAAATAGCTGTATTTGAATGTGTTTGACTTTCATTTTATTCAATTAGCTTTGTAGAATGTATTTGACTTTCATTTGAGTCAAATAACTTTGTTTGACTGTGTTTGACTTTCATTTGTTTCAATTTGCATTGTAGAATGTATTTGACTTTCATTTTCTTCAAATAGCTTTGTTTGAATGTGTTTGACTTTCATTTGATTCAATTAGCTTTGTAGAATGTATTGGCATTTATTTAATTAAAATAGCTTTGTTTGAATGTGTTTGACTTTCATTTGATTCAATTAGCTTTGTTTGAATGTGTTTGACTTTCATTTGATTCAATTAGCTTTGTAGAATGTATTTGACTTTCATTTGATTCAAATAGCTTTATTTGAATGTGTTTGACTTTCATTTGATTCAATTAGCTTTGTAGAATGCATTTCACTTTCATTTGATACAAATAGCTTTGTTTGAATGTGTTTGACTTTCATTTGATACAATTAGCTTTGTAGAATGTAAATGACTGTCATTTGATTCAAATAGCTTTGTTTGAATGTGTTTGACTTTCATTTGATTCAATTAGCTTAGTAGAATGTATTT
>NW_018744389.1:0-18355 GCF_001683475.1 Chenopodium quinoa | reverse complement strand
TTCCATTGCCTAACTTTATTGAAGATCATTGTCATGTTTGACCCTCTCCCTTGGTGTTAGTTTAACTTAATATTAATCTCATTTTGTTTATTGTTCTATCCATCCTATCTCTTTGACCTAGCTTAATTGGTGGTGGTGTTGATAGTGTTTATGTCGTCTCCGTGGTTCGACCCTCTACTTACCACTAAACTTGTTTAGTGTAGGTGTAGGTTTATAAATATTGTTTGGTTGAGGGTAGTTAGTCCAACGACCTAATTATCCTTCACCACATAGACACAGATACAGTCGGACTTTGTATAAAGGGCAAAGAACAGGCGGCACTCCTAGTCCTAGATTCAGACGTCCCCGGTGACCGGCTGATCACTAACCTAGGTCGTGTCGTGTGCTTCCGTGGTGCCATTTCAAAAAAAAATAGAGAAAATTAAGAGTAAGAGAACCGACGGTTACTTGAACGAGTGACGATTGATGAAGTTCTGAAAATCCTTTGCAGTCGGCTTGTCAGAGCAGGCGGTAGGCAGAAAGGGTCCAAAATGTCAGAGCAAGTTCAAGGGTCCGAATGTTCTCTCACAAAGTTTTCAAGTGTGAAAATGATCGAAGTCAACACTCCTTTATATAGGCGAAGTGAGAAGGCGAAGGGTCACTTCCAGAATTCAAAATTTTGGCGGGAGAATCTCTCGGCCTCTCGCCGAGTGACACCTGTAGCAGGCCGTCGCCTGTTACAGGGCGAGACCTGTCACAGGTAACACGTGACCAGTCACGTGCCACCTGTGAGGGGCAAATGATTAGGGGATTTTTCCCCACCAATCACCATCTGACAAGTGGACCAATCAGGTTCCGCCATGTGTCCGTCACATGGGCCAATAGGAGCCTGCCACGTGTCAAGCAATGATCCGTCCACCATGGACCAATTACGACACGACACGTGTCCTTCCCATGACACCTGGGATAACCGGTCACCTAGGCCCAACTTCCGAGGGAAGCCCAATCAGCCCAAGGTTAACCTAAACTTAGATTGACACGTTTCCCGAGGTTATAAATACCTCCCTTAATCCTCATTAAGGGGGAGAACTCGCTAAAAAAGAAGATTACACACATTAAACACTCTCACCTAGAGAGACCCAATCACTTTAATTTCCGCATTAATTACTCCTTAATCAAGTACTAACTTGACCGTTGGAGGCGGATCTCCAACCATCCGGAGCATCCGTTTGTTTTGCAGGTACAAGCGTCCGGTTCCAGTCTCGGAATTGTAACTCTCCCGCAGGACATCAGAAAACCCCGAAACATGTTTGACTTTCATTTTATTCAATTATCTTTAAAGAATGCATTTTAATTTCATTTAATTCAAAAAGCTTTGTTTGAATGTGTTTGACTTTCATTATATTCAATTAGCTTTGAAGAATGCATTTGACTTTCATTTGATTTAAAAAGCTTTGTTTGAATGTATTTGACTTTCATTTGGATCAATTAGCTTTGAAGAATGCATTGACTTTCATTTGATTCAAAAAGCTTTGTTTGAATGTGTTTGACTTTAATTCTATTCATATAGCTTTGAAGAATGATTTTGACTTTCATTTGATTCATTAAGCTTTGTTTTGAATGTGTTTGACTTTCATTCGATTCAATTAGCTTTTAAGAATGCATTTGACATTCAATTTAATCAAAAAGCTTTGTTTGAATGTGTTTGACTTTCATTTAATTCAATTAGCATTGAACAATGCATTTGACTTTCATTTGTTTAAAAAAAGCTTTATTTCAATGTCTTTGACTTTCTTTTTTCAATTAGCTTTGAAGAATGCATTTGAATTTCATTTGATTCAAAAAGCTTTGTTTGAATCTGTTTGACTTTCGTTCTATTCAATTAGCTTTCAAGAATACATTTGACTTTAATTTGGTTCAAAAATCTTTGTTTGAATGTGTTTGAATTTCATTTGTTTCAATTAGCTTTGAAGAATTCATTTGAATTTCATTTGATTCAAAAAGCTTTGTTTGAATGTGTTTGACTTTCATTATATTCAATTAGCTTTGAAGAATGCATTTGACTTTCATTTGATTTAAAAAGCTTTGTTTGAATGTATTTGACTTTCATTTGGATCAATTAGCTTTGAAGAATGCATTGACTTTCATTTGATTTAAAAAGCTTTGTTTGAATGTGTTTGACTTTAATTATATTCAAATAGCTTTGAAGAATGATTTTGACTTTCAATTGATTCATTAAGCTTTGTTTTGAATGTGTTTGACTTTCATTCGATTCAATTAGCTTTTAAGAATGCATTTGACTTTCATTTGATTCAAAAAGGTTTGTTTGAATGTGTTTGACTTCTTTTGATTCAATTAGCTTTGAAGAACGCATTTGAATTTCATTTTATTCATAAAGCTTTGTATGAATGCGTTTGACTTTCATTTGATTCAATTAGCTTTAAAGAATGCATTTTAATTTCATTTGATTCAAAAAGCTTTGTTTGAATGCGTTTGACTTTCAATATATTCAATTAGCTTTGAATAATGCATTTGACTTTCATTTGATTTAAAAAGCATTGTTTGAATGTATTTGACTTTCATTTGGATCAATTAACTTTGAAGTATGCATTTGACTTTCATTTGATTCAAAAATCTTTGTTTGAATGTGTTTGACTTTCATTTGTTTCAATTAGCTTTGAAGAATGCATTTGACTTTCATTTGATTAGAAAAGTTTTGTTTGAATGTGATTGACTTTCATTTGATTAAATTAGGTTTGAAGAATGCATTTTACTTTCATTTGACTCAAAAATCTTTGTTTGAATGTGTTTGATTTTCATTCGATCTAATTAACTTTTAAGAATGCATTTGACTTTCATTTATTTCAAAAAGGTTTATTTGAATGTGTTTGACTTTCATTAGTTTCAATTAGCTTTGAAGAATGCATTTGACTTTCATTTGGTTCAAAAAACTTTGTTTGAATGTGTTTGACTTTCATTTTATTCAATTAGCTTTAAAGAATGCATTTTAATTTCATTTGATTCAAAAAGCTTTGTTTGAATGTGTTAGACTTTCATTATATTCAATTAGCTTTGAAGAATACATTTGACTTTCATTCGATTTAAAAAGCTTTGTTTAAATGTATTTGACTTTCATTTGGATCAATTAGCTTTGAAGAAGGCATTGACTTTCATTTGATTCAAAAAGCTTTGTTTGAATGTGTTTGACTTTAATTCTATTCATATAGCTTTGAAGAACGATTTTGACTTTCATTTGATTCATTAAGCTTTGTTTTGAATGTGTTTGACTTTCATTCGATTCAATTAGCTTTTAAGAATACATTTGACTTTCATTTGATTCAAAAAACTTTGTTTGAATGTGTTTGACTTTCGTTCTATTCAATTAGCTTTCAAGAATACATTTGACTTTAATTTTGGTTCAAAAAACTTTGTTTGAATGTGTTTGACTTTCATTTTATTCAATTAGCTTTAAAGAATGCATTTTAATTTCATTTGATTCAAAAAGCTTTGTTTGAATGTGTTTGACTTTCATTATATTCAATTAGCTTTGAAGAATACATTTGACTTTCATTTGATTTAAAAAGCTTTGTTAGAATGTATTTGACTTTCATTTGGATCAATTAGCTTTGAAGAATGCATTGACTTTCATTTGATTCAAAAAGCTTTGTTTGAATGTGTTTGACTTTAATTCTATTCATATAGCTTTGAAGAACGATTTTGACTTTCATTTGATTCATTAAGCTTTGTTTTGAATGTGTTTGACTTTCATTCGATTCAATTAGCTTTTAAGAATGCATTTGACTTTCATTTGATTCAAAAAACTTTGTTTGAATGTGTTTGACTTTCGTTCTATTCAATTAGCTTTCAAGAATACATTTGACTTTAATTTGGTTCAAAAATCTTTGTTTGAATGTGTTTGACTTTCATTTGTTTCAATTAGCTTTGAAGAATTCATTTGAATTTCATTTGATTTTAAAAAGCTTTGTTTGTATGTGTTTGACTTTCATTCGATTTAATTAGCTTTAAAGAATGCATTTGACTTTCATTTGATTCAAAAAGATTTGTGTGAATGTTATTGACTTTCATTTGGATCAATTAGCTTTGAAGAATGCATTTGACTTTCATTTGATTCAAAAAGCTTTGTTTGAATGTGTTGGACTTTAATTCTATTCAATTAGCTTTGAAGAATGCATTTGACTTTCATTTGATTCATTAAGCTTTGTTGAATGTGTTTGAATTTCATTCTATTCAATTAGCTTTGAAGAATGCATTTGACTTTTATTTGGTTCAAAAAGCTTTGTTTGAATGTGTTTGACTTTCATTTGATTCAGTTAGCTATAAAGAACGCATTTAAATTTCAATTGATTCAAAAAGCTTTGTTTGAATGTTTTTTACTTTCATTTGTTTCAATTAGCTTTGAAGAATTCATTTGAATTTCATTTGATTCAAAAAGCTTTGTTTGAATGTGTTTGACTTTCATTCGATTCAATTAGCTTTTAAGAATGCATTTGACTTTCATTTGATTCAAAAAGGTTTGTTTGAATGTGTTTGACTTTCATTTGATTCAATTAGCTTTGAAGAACGCATTTGAATTTCATTTTATTCAAAAAGCTTTGTATGAATGCATTTGACTTTCATTAGTTTCAATTAGCTTTGGAGAATGCATTTAATTTTCATTTGGTTCAAAAATCTTTGTTTGAATGTTTTAGACTTTTATTTGATTCAATTAGCTTTGAAAATGCATTTAAATTTCATTTGATTCAAAAAGCTTTTTTTGAATGTGTTTGACTTTCATTCGATTCAATTAGCTTTTAAGAATGCATTTGACTTTCATTTGATTTGAAAAGTTTCGTTTGAATGTGTTTGACTTTCATTGATTCAATTACCTTTGAAGAATGCATTTGACTTTCATTTGATTCAAAAAGTTTTGTTTGAATGTGTTTGACTTTCATTTGGATCAATTAGCTTTGAAGAATGCATTTGACTTTCATTTGATTCAAAAGGCTTTGTTTGAATGTGTTTGACTTTCATTTGGATCAATTAGCTTTGAAGAATGCATTTGACTTTTATTTGATTCATTAAGCTTTGTTTGAATGTGTTTGACTTTCATTCGATCTAATTAGCTTTTAAGAATGCATTTGACTTTCATTTGATTCAAGAAAGTTTGTTTGAATGTTTTTTACTTTCATTATTTTCAATTAGCTTTGAAGAATGCATTTGACTTTCATTTGGTTCAAAAAACTTTGTTTGAATTTGTATGACTTTCATTTTATTCAATTAGCTTTAAAGAATGCATTTTAAATTTCATTTGATTCAAAAAGCTTTGTTTGAATGTGTTTGACTTTCATTATATTCAATTAGCTTTGAATAATGCATTTGACTTTCATTTGATTTAAAAAGCATTGTTTGAATGTATTTGACTTTCATTTGGATAAATTACCTTTTAAGTATGCATTTGACTTTCATTTGATTCAAAAAGCTTTGTTTGAATGTGTTTGACTTTCATTTGTTTCAATTAGCTTTGAAGAATGCATTTGACTTTCATTTGATTAGAAAAGTTTTGTTTGAATGTGATTGACTTTCATTTGATTAAATTAGGTTTGAAGAATGCATTTTACTTTCATTTGACTCAAAAAGCTTTGTTTGAATGTGTTTGATTTTCATTCGATCTAATTAGCTTTTAAGAATGCATTTGACTTTCTTTTATTTCAAAAAGGTTTGTTCGAATGTGTTTGACTTTCATTAGTTTCAATTAGCTTTGAAGAATGCATTTGACTTTCATTTGGTTTAAAAAACTTTGTTTGAATGTGTTTGACTTTCATTTTATTCAATTAGCTTAAAAGAATGCATTTTAATTTCATTTGATTCAAAAAGCTTTGTTTGAATGTGTTTGACTTTCATTATATTCAATAAGCTTTGAAGAATGCATTTGACTTTCATTTGATTTAAAGAGCTTTGTTTGAATGTATTTGACTTTCATTTGGATCAATTTGCTTTGAAGAATGCATTGACTTCATTTGATTCAAAAAGCTTTGTTTGAATGTGTTTGACTTTAATTCTATTCATATAGCTTTGAAGAATGATTTTGACTTTCATTTGATTCATTAAGCTTTGTTTTTGAATGTGTTTGACTTTCATTCGATTCAATTAGCTTTTAAGAATGCATTTGACTTTCATTTGATTCAAAAAGCTTTGTTTGAATGTGTTTGACTTTCATTTGGATCAATTAGCTTTGAAGAATGCATTTGACTTTCATTTGGTTTAAAAAGCTTCGTTTTAATTTGTTTGACTTTCATTCTATTTTATTAGCTTTTAAGAATGCATCTGACTTTCATTTGATTCGAAAAGTTTTGTTTGAATGTGTATGACTTTCATTTGTTCCAATTAGCTTTGTAGAATGCATTTAAATTTCATTTGATTCAAAAAGCTATGTTTGGATGTGTTTGACTTTCATTTAGATCAATTAGCTTTGAAGAATGCATGTGACTTTCATTTGATTCAAAAAGATTTGTTTGAATGTGTTTGACTTTCATTCTATTCAATTAACTTTTAAGAATGCATTTGACTTTCATTTGATTCGAAAAGTTTTGTTTGAATGTGTTTGACTTTCATTTGATTCAATTACCTTTGAAGAATGCATTTGACTTTCATTTGGTTCAAAAAGATTTGTTAGAATGTGTTTAACTTTCATTTGTTTCAATTAGCTTTTAAGAATTCATTTGACTTTCAATTGATTCAAAAAGCTTTGTTTGAATGTGTTTGACTTTCATTTAATTCAATTAGCATTGAACAATGCATTTGACTTTCATTTGTTTAAAAAAGCTTTGTTTCATTGTCTTTGACTTTCTTTTTTTTCAATTAGCTTTGAAGAATGCATTTGAATTTCATTTGATTCAAAAAGCTTTGTTTGAATGTGTTTGACTTTCGTTCTATTCAATTAGCTTTCAAGAATACATTTGACTTTAATTTGGTTCAAAAATCTTTGTTTGAATGTGTTTAACTTTCATTGTTTCAATTAGCTTTGAAGAATCATTTGAATTTCATTTGATTGAAAAAGTTTTGTTTGAATGTGTTTGACTTTCATTATATTCAATTAGCTTTGAAGAATGCATTTGACTTTCATTTGATTTAAAAAGCTTTGTTTGAATGTATTTGACTTTCATTTGGATCAATTAGCTTTGAAGAATGCATTGACTTTCATTTGATTTAAAAAGCTTTGTTTAAATGTGTTTGACTTTAATTCTATTCATATAGCTTTGAAGAATGATTTTGACTTTCAATTGATTCATTAAGCTTTGTTTTGAATGTGTTTGACTTTTATTCGATTCAATTAGCTTTTAAGAATGCATTTGACTTTCATTTGATTCAAAAAGGTTTGTTTGAATTTGTTTGACTTTCATTTGATTCAATAAGCTTTGAAGAACGCATTTGAATTTCATTTTTTCAAAAAGCTTTGTATGAACGCGTTTGACTTTAATTTGATTCAATTAGCTTTAAAGAATGCATTTTAATTTAATTTGATTCAAAAAGCTTTGTTTGAATGTGTTTGACTTTCATTATATTCAATTAGCTTTGAATAATGCATTTGACTTTCATTTGATTTAAAAAGCATTGTTTGAATGTATTTGACTTTCATTTGGATCAATTACCTTTGAAGTATGCATTTGACTTTCATTAGATTTAAAAAGCTTTGTTTGAATGTGTTTGACTTTCATTTGTTTCAATTAGCTTTGAAGAATGCATTTGACTTTCATTAGATTAGAAAAGTCTTGTTTGAATGTGATTGACTTTCATTTGATTAAATTAGGTTTGAAGAATGCATTTTACTTTCATTTGACTCAAAAAACTTTGCTTGAATGTGTTTGATTTTCATTCGATCTAATTAGCTTTTAAGAATGCATTTGACTTTCATTTATTTCTAAAAGGTTTGTTTGAATGTGTTTGACTTTCATTAGTTTCAATTAGCTTTGAAGAATGCATTTAACTTTCATTTGGTTCAAAAAACTTTGTTTGAATGTGTTTGACTTTCATTTTATTCGATTAGCTTTAAATAATGCATTTTAATTTCATTTGATTCAAAAAGCTTTGTTTGAATGTGTTTGACTTTCATTATATTCAATTAGCTTTGAAGAATGCATTTGACTTTCATTTGATTTAAAAAGCTTTGTTTGAATGTATTTGACTTTCATTTGGATCAATTAGCTTTGAAGAATGCATTGACTTTCATTTGATTCAAAAAGCTTTGTTTGAATGTGTTTGACTTTAATTCTATTCATATAGCTTTGAAGAACGATTTTGACTTTCATTTGATTCATTAAGCTTTGTTTTGAATGTGTTTGACTTTCATTCGATTCAATTAGCTTATAAGAATGCATTTGACTTTCATTTCATTCAAAAAGCTTTGTTTGAATGTGTTTGACTTTCGTTATATTCAATTAGCTTTTAAGAATACATTTGACTTTAATTTGGTTCAAAAATCTTTGTTTGAATGTGTTTGACTTTCATTCGATTTAATTAGCTTTAAAGAATGCATTTGACTTTCATTTGATTCAAAATGATTTGTGTGAATGTTTTTGACTTTCATTTGGATCAATTAGCTTTGAAGAATGCATTTGACTTTCATTTAATTAAAAAAACTTTGTTTGAATGTGTTGGACTTTAATTCTATTCAATTAGCTTTGAAGAATGCATTTGACTTTCATTTGATTCATTAAGCTTTATTGAATGTGTTTGAATTTCATTCTATTCAATTAGCTTTGAAGAATGCATTTGACTTTCATTTGGTTCAAAAAGCTTTGTTTGAATGTGTTTGACTTTCATTTGATTCAATTAGCTTTGAAGAACTCATTTAAATTTAAATTGATTCAAAAAAGCTTTGTTTGAATGTTTTTGACTTTCATTCGATTCAATTAGCTTTTAAGAATGCATTTGACTTTCATTTAATTCAAAAAGGTTTGTTTGAATGTGTTTGACTTTCATTTGATTCAATTAGCTTTGAAGAACGTATTTGAATTTCATTTTATTCAAAAAGCTTTGTATGAATGCGTTTGACTTTCATTAATTTCAATTAGCTTTGAAGAATGCATTTAACTTTCATTTGGTTCAAAAATCTTTGTTTGAATGTGTTAGACTTTTATTTGATTCAATTAGCTTTGAAAAATGCATTTAAATTTCATTTGATTCAAAAAGATTTGTTTGAATGTGTTTGACTTTCATTTGTTTCAATTAGCTTTGAAGAATTCATTTGAATTTCATTTGATTCAAAAAGCTTTGTTTGTATGTGTTTGACTTTCATTCGATTTAATTAGCTTTAAAGAATGCATTTGACTTTTATTTGATTTAAAAAGCTTTGTGAATGTTTTTGACTTTCATTTGGATCAATTAGCTTTGAAGAATGCTTTTGACTTTCAATTGATTCAAAAAGCTTTGTTTGAATGTGTTGGACTTTAATTCTATTCAATTAGCTTTGAAGAATGCATTTGACTTTCATTTGATTCATTAAGCTTTGTTGAATGTGTTTGAATTTCATTCTATTCAATTAGCTTTGAAGAATGCATTTGACTTTCATTTGGTTCAAAAAGCTTTGTTTGAATGTGTTTGACTTTCATTTGATTCAATTAGCTTTGAAGAACGCATTTAAATTTCAATTGATTCAAAAAGCTTTGTTTGAATGTTTTTGACTTTCATTTGTTTCAATTAGCTTTGAAGAATTCATTTGAATTTCATTTGATTCAAAAAGCTTTGTATGAATGTGTTTGACTTTCATTCGATTCAATTACCTTTGACTTTCTTTTTTTTCAATTAGCTTTTAAGAATGCATTTGACTTTCATTTGATTCAAAAAGGTTTGTTTGAATGTTTTTTACTTTCATTTGATTCAATTACCTTTGAAGAATGCATTTGACTTTCATTTGATTCAAAAAGTTTTGTATGAATGTGTTTGACTTTCATTTGGATCAATTAGCTTTGAAGAATGCATTTGACTTTCATTTGATTCAAAAAGCTTTGTTTGAATGTGTTTGACTTTCATTTGGATCAATTAGCTTTGAAGAATGCATTTGACTTTTATTTGATTCATTAAGCTTTGTTTGAATGTGTTTGACTTTCATTCGATTTAATTAGCTTTTAAGTATGCATTTGACTTTCATTTGATTCAAGAAGGTTTGTTTGAATGTTTTTGACTTTTATTATTTTCAATTAGCTTTGAAGAATGCATTTTTAATTTCATTTGATTCAAAAAGCTTTTTTGAATGTGTTTGAGTTTCATTATTTCAATTAGCTTTGAAGAATGCATTTGACTTTCATTTGATTTAAAAAGCATTGTTTGAATGTATTTGACTTTCACTTGGATCAATTACCTTTGAAGTACGCATTTGACTTTCATTTGATTCAAAAAGCTTTGTTTGAATGTGTTTGACTTTCATTTGTTTCAATTAGCTTTGAAGAATGCATTTGACTTTCATTTGATTAGAAAAGTTTTGTTTGAATGTGATTGACTTTCATTTGATTAAATTAGGTTTGAAGAATGCATTTTACTTTTATTTGACTCAAAAAGCTTTGTTTGAATGTGTTTGATTTTCATTCGATCTAATTAGCTTTTAAGAATGCATTTGACTTTCATTTATTTCAAAAAGGTTTGTTTGAATGTATTTGACTTTCATTAGTTTCAATTAGCTTTGAAGAATGCATTTGACTTTCATTTGGTTTAAAAAAACTTTGTTTGAATGTTTTTGACTTTCATTTTATTCAATTAGCTTTAAAGAATGCATTTTAATTTCATTTGATTCAAAAAGCTTTGTTTGAATGTGTTTGACTTTCATTATATTCAATTAGCTTTAAAGAATGCATTTGACTTTCATTTGATTTAAAAAGCTTTGTTTGAATGTATTTGACTTTCATTTGGATCAATTAGCTTTGAAGAATGCATTGACTTTCATTTGATTCAAAAAGCTTCGTTTGAATGTGTTTGACTTTAATTTTATTCATATAGCTTTGAAGAATGATTTTGACTTTCATTTGATTCATATAGCTTTGAAGAATTATTTTGACTTTCATTTATTTCAAAAAGGTTTGTATGAATGCGTTTGACTTTCATTAGTTTCAATTAGCTTTGAAGAATGCATTTAACTTTCATTTGGTTCAAAAATCTTTGTTTGAATGTGTTAGACTTTTATTTGATTCAATTAGCTTTGAAAAATGCATTTAAATTTCATTTGATTCAAAAAGCTTTTGTTTGAATGTGTTTGACTTTCATTCGATTCAATTAGCTTTTAAGAATGCATTTGACTTTCATTTGATTCGAAAAGTTTCGTTTGAATGTGTTTGACTTTTATTTGATTCAATTACCTTTGAAGAATGCATTTGACTTTCATTTGATTCAAAAAGTTTTGTTTGAATGTGTTTGACTTTCATTTGGATCAATTAGCTTTGAAGAATGCATTTGACTTTCATTTTGATTCAAAAGCTTTGTTTGAATGTGTTTGACTTTCATTTGGATCAATTAGCTTTTGAAGAATGCATTTGACTTTCATTTGTTTAAAAAGCTTTGTTTGAATGTTTTTGACTTTCATTTGATTCAATTAACTTTTAAGAACACATTTGACTTTCATTTGATTCGAAAAGTTTTGTTTAAATGTGTTTTGACTTTACATTTTGATTCAATTACTTTGACTTTCTTTTTTTTCAATTAGCTTTGAAGAATGCATTTGATTTCATTTTATTCAAAAAGCTTTGTATGAATGCGTTTGACTTTCATTAGTTTCAATTAGCTTTGTGAAAATGCATTTGAAATTTCATTTGATTCAAAAAGCTTTGTTGGAATGTGTTTGACTTACATTTGATTCAATTAGCTTTGAAAATGCATATAATTTTCAATTGATTCAAATAGCTTTGGTTGAATGTTTTTACTTTCATTTGATTCAATTAGCTTTGTAGAATGCATTTGACTTTCATTTGATTCAAACAAGTTTTGTTTGAATGTGTTTGACTTTCATTTGGATCAATTAGCTTTGAATGAATGCATTTGACTTTCATTTTATTCAAAAGCTTTGTTTGAATGTGTTTGACTTTCATTTGGATCAATTAGCTTTGAAGAATGCATTTGACTTTCATTTGATTCAAAAAGCTTTGTTTGAATGTGTTTGACTTTCATTTGGATCAATTAGCTTTGAAGAATGCTATTTGACTTTTATTTGATTCATTAAGCTTTGTTTGAATGTGTTTGACTTTCATTCGATTTAATTAGCTTTGTAAGTATTGCATTTGACTTTCATTTGATTTCAAGAAGTTTGTTTGAATGTTTTTTGACTTTTATTATTTTCAATTAGCTTTGAAGAATGCTGAGTATACGTGTTTTATACAATGGTTTTCCCCGGTTTGATTGATGATTTTACATGGTTTTGAGCTCTACGGAGCTATTTCTTGCTAACAATCTCTTCTTTAGTGTATTCGATTGTTTTAGTAAGCTTTTCAGGAATATGAAGCGTTTCTAGGCAATTGGACGTGTTTTTAGTAGATTCGGAAGAGTTGATAGCCAAGAACTGCAATTTATGTGGAGTGCCCGACCGGGCATGGCTTGCCCGGGCAGACCGGGCAATGAGGAGTTCACAGGAAGAAGCCCAATTCTGAACGGTGCAACGCGCGCCCGATCGGGCAGGCTTCGCCCGGTCAGACCGGGCGATGAAGAAATCAAGTTATGAGATGCAATTTTGGAAACGTGTTACGCGCGCCCGACCGGGCGAGGTTCGCCCGGTCAGACCGGGCAAAGAAGGAAAACTGTCGTATTTTACGCAGCCTTCCTCCGCCCGATCGGGCGAGGTCCGCCCGGTCAGACCGGGCAAAGCTCAAGAACGCGTATTTTCTTATTTTTTCCGAAATATTATCTTTTGGGGTATAAATACCCTTTTGTAATTAACTTTTAGACAGTTAGTTTTTCATTAGTTTTCTCCTTAAGCCCTAGAAAACTCTCAAGAACCCTAGTTTTATTTTCTTAAGCAATTTCAATCTTTAATCCTAGTTTTATTAATTGTTCCTCAAGAATTCAAGATCATCAATTGAAGTATTTGGTATTTCTTACTTTCCATCTCTTTTATTTATTTTATAGTTCTTTAATTATGTGTTCTCTATTAGATCTTGTTTTTGATTTAATTATGATTTGTGAGTAGTTTCCTTAATCCGGGATCTTGCTAAGCCCGATTATGATTGATGTATAAAGTAGATCTTTAAATTCCCCAATAATAATCCCAATTGACATGCTTAATTGATTGTGTTTATGCCAATACTAGATTAGGGATAATTAGTATTGTTATCATCCCTTTGTTCTTATTGCAACGGAAGTTGGGTATTAACGGGATTAGGTTATTTCAATTAAGGGTTTGAAGATCATCACGGAAGTAGATGATTGAATAATTAGGAATCTAGGCATGGTGTTTAATGTCCCTTATTCGCTTGATTCCACGGAAGTAGGCTTGATAGTTAATTTGGGAAGCCATTGATAACTCGGAAGAGACCTTTGGTATTATTATTAGGATTGCTTTTCTTCTTGTCAATTGATTTATATATTGGGGGTAGATTTATTAGTTTATCAATCATAATCGTGGTGATGCTTGATCTTGGATGCTTTAGTTTATTGATTAATATTTCCTCTAGTTAATTGTGTTATTTAATAAATTAGTTGATTATTATCATCCATTATTGATTGGTCACGTGCTTAGTGATTAATTGAGTCTGATTAATTGAATGAACCATAGTCTCTTGGGATTCGATCCTTACTTGCCCTACTACACAGTTAGAAGGAATAGTTAGGTTATTTTTGTTAGGTACGCGATAAGCCTATCAAATTTTGGCGCCGTTGCCGGGGACTAACGGTTTTCATCTAATTATTTGTGATTCGTTTTTTTTTGCTAAGCTTTTGGTTTGTTGCTTTGGCTATTATTAACTTCTTTTTATCTTATGAGTTGATGATATACATGCCTTGGAGATGGATGATTTATTGTCACGTCTTGCATCTGGCCATTGTTCTTGTTATTATCTTTATCATGAAAACCCTGATTGCCCTTATAGTGAGTATTTTGTTCGAGCTCCGGATGATTTTAGAATCTTTCCATTCGTATATGATTATTCTGAAAAAACAGTTTGTTCTAAATGAAATTTATTGGAGGATTCATGATGAATATTATCATAATTTGTATAATACGTCGGAGGAAGAATCATTTGTTGAAAAACCGATGGTTAAAGAGTCATTGGTTATAGAATCAGTGGTTGAGGTATCATTGGTTCCAATAGAAGAAGAATCATTAGTTGTAGAACCATTGGTTGAAAAGTCATTGGTTGTAGAACCAATGGTTGAAAATTCTTTTTCCTTTGGTAATGAACTTATTCGTGAGCGTAAAATAATAGAGTCGTTATTGGGTGATGATACAGAACAAGACTACCTCCATGTTCGTTCTATTAATTCTAAATTTTTAGCGGAGGAAGCAGAAGGTTGTGGTGTATCTTCATCTTTTTCTTTTGATTTTTCTTTTTACCTTGAGTTTTCTTTGTGTGCTCCTAATCTTGTCTATGTAAGGATTACTGTGCTTGCAATTGAGCCCTATATAGTGCTTAATGAAATGTTTGCAGGAGCGTATGATAAGTTACTCAAGGCGTTAAGTTCTTCTGATGGAAGGAGAATGGTCAAGCTTAAGACCTTGATAAACTAGCGCTTTACGGGAGGCAACCCGTATTTCATTATTTTTATTTTAGTCTTTTCTAATTTTTGTGTTTTCGTTTGTTTTATTTTAGAGAGGTAAGGAGAGGATATTTTATTCTTGTGGGAGTTTCTATATGTGTAGGTTTTGATCTAGAAAGGTTTCGATTTTAAAGGAGAAGAAAGCTGGATTGTACTCGGGTTCGCTCGGGCAGAGCTCGCCGATCGGGCGCGCGTACGGATCAGCAAAACTGCTCAAGTTCAACAGGCCGTAACTTTTACGTTTCTTATCGGATTTTTGCGTGTGACCTATCGTTGGAAAGCTCTTCAAGTCTACTTTCCAACACAATTAGAATCACTGCATTATAATTTATACAAAAAAAGTTATGATCAGAATAGTACGCATAACTCAATTTTTATATTTTTCCCACTAACACTTTGTTTCATTCTTGCCCAAATTTGTTCCAAAGAGATGCATTGAAATCCTCGAGGCTTTGGTGACATTGTTGTGGTGATGATGATAAGTAGTAGTCGCCTTGACTACTAGCTTCCCTTTAAGACAATGAGGACATTGTCTGATTTTGGCTTGGGGGAGATTTTTGGATTAAGGTATCTTTCTTTTCTCTCTCTTTTTGTTTTTTGACGTATTCAGTTTAGTTTTATTTCTTTCATAGTCTAGATTTTATTGCTTTCTAGGTTAGATTTTATTGCTTTGAAAAAAAAAAAAAACATACAAAAAATACGATCCAATGAATAATAAATCATGCTTCCCTGTGCCCCATTCATGAAAATTGTTTTAATTCTTGGTATATGATGACGAGTATTGTGGATAGGTTAGCCATGATTTGATGTTTGATTACTTGGATGTCTTAACATGAGTCAATTTTGCCAACTACTTGTGAATATAGTGCTTGACTAGTTGATTTGGTTAGGAATGTGTGTTAGTTCCTGGTATGTCAATGAAGTTGAGTATTGGTTTATAACTTTGAGTAATGTTTGCATGAACTCATTAATATGCACATTGAGGAGGACGAAGGCATTTGTTCCTCTAGGTGGCCTTCAGACGATATTAGATACATTTGTTCCCTTCTTGCTACCCATGTTGTTGCTTGTGCCCTTTTATTGTTTATTTTGCCACATTACAAGCCTATTTAAGCCCCATTGGTTACTAGTCCCAAGCTTAGCTTGGGGGAGCTAATAGTGAGTGAGGTGAGGGAGTTGTAGTGTGCATGTAATTTGCACAATTTTGGGTGGATTTGAGAAGTTTTCTTATTTGTTCTTATTGTTGTGGATTGAAAAAAAAAAAAATTGAAAATTTATTGTGCAAAGACAAAAAAAAAAAATTCCAATGTGAGATAAAAAAAAAGAAAAAGAAAGAGCAAAAGAAAAAATTGTTTCAATGTTCAAGTGTTCTAATTGAAGGCTGCTCAAGAAAAAAAAAAGGAGAGTTCAAAGTTTGTTTGTTCACTCAAGTTCTATAATTTTATATTTTGTTATATATGAGTGAAATTTTAAGTGTTGGAAATTTTTAATATAATTGGATGTTTGGTGAATTTTTGGTAGAGTTGAGTTGTGTTGGAGATGATTTGGTCATTAATTCATTTTGACCTTGGTTTTATTTATTAGGATTTTGGCTCCCTTAAGCATAGCTTTACTCTTACATTTTCCCAAATATTTCCTACCTTTTATCCCTAGCCTTACATTACAAGCTTTGAAGACCTTCTGACCTTTGTGCATAGAGTTGTGTGAATGTGAAATTAGTTGTTTTCCAATGCAAAGAATGATTTGATATATTTCGAGTCGACTGCTAGGTTGAGTGCTTGTTTTCTTAAAACACACGAGTGCGTGAGTTTGGGAGGGCATTGTTCACATTTAAAGGAGTTGGATGGAGAGCGACCGAGTATATCTTTTACTCGCCACATAAATGAGAGTTGAGTGTGTGAACACTAGTCTTGAATTCTATATGCTCTTGTGGTTTGCTCTATTTGACCATTGTCAGACAGGATGAGTAGTCAGATGGATTTGATTGGTTGACTTTTGATGCATAACTGTCGAGTTTACCTTTAATCGTATTTATTGATTTGAGTTACTTTTGGGTGAAGTATTGATTTATTTATTCATTGCTTTGCTTAGGGACAAGCAAAGGTTTAGCTTGGGGAATTTGATATACGTGTTTTTATACAATGGTTTTCCCGGTTTGACTTGTATGATTTTACATGGTTTTGAGCTCTACGGAGCCATTTCTTGCTAACAATCTCTTCTTTAGTGTATTCGATTGTTTTAGTAAGCTTTTCAGGAATATGAAGCGTTTCTAGGCAATTGGACGTGTTTTTTAGTAGATTCGGAAGAGTTGATAGCCAAGAACTGCAATTTATGTGGAGTGCCCGACCGGGCATGGCTTGCCCGGGCAGACCGGGCAATGAGGAGTTCACAGAAGAAGCCCAATTCTGAACGGTGCAACGCGCGCCCGATCGGGCAAGGCTTCGCCCGGTCAGACCGGGCGATGAAGAAATCAAGTTATGAGATGCAATTTTGGAAACGTGTTACGCGCGCCCGACCGGGCGAGGTTCGCCCGGTCAGACCGGGCAAAGAAGGAAAACTGTCGTATTTTACGCAGCCTTCCTCCGCCCGATCGGGCGAGGTCCGCCCGGTCAGACCGGGCAAAGCTCAAGAACGCGTATTTTTCTTATTTTTCCGAAATATTATCTTTGGGGGTATAAATACCCTTTTGTAATTAACTTTTTAGACAGTTAGTTTTTCATTAGTTTTCTCCTTAAGCCCTAGAAAACTCTCAAGAACCCTAGTTTTATTTTCTTAAGCAATTTCAATCTTTAATCCTAGTTTTATTAATTGTTCCTCAAGAATTCAAGATCATCAATTGAAGTATTTGGTATATTTCTTACTTTCCATCTCTTTTATTTATTTTATAGTTCTTTAATTATGTGTTCTCTATTAGATCTTGTTTTTGATTTAATTATGATTTGTGAGTAGTTTCCTTAATCCGGGATCTTGCTAAGCCCGATTTATGATTGATGTATAAAGTAGATCTTTAAATTCCCCAATAATAATCCCAATTGACATGCTTAATTGATTGTGTTTATGCCAATACTAGATTAGGGATAATTAGTATTGTTATCATCCCTTTGTTCTTATTGCAACGGAAGTTGGGTATTAACGGGATTAGGTTATTTCAATTAAGGGTTTGAAGATCATCACGGAAGTAGATGATTGAATAATTAGGAATCTAGGCATGGTGTTTAATGTCCCTTATTCGCTTGATTCCACGGAAGTAGGCTTGATAGTTAATTTGGGAAGCCATTGATAACTCGGAAGAGACCTTTGGTATTATTATTAGGGATTGCTTTTCTTCTTGTCAATTGATTTATATATTGGGGGTAGATTTATTAGTTTATCAATCATAATCGTGGTGATGCTTGATCTTGGATGCTTTAGTTTATTGATTAATATTTCCTCTAGTTAATTGTGTTATTTAATAAATTAGTTGATTATTATCATCCATTATTGATTGGTCACGTGCTTAGTGATTAATTGAGTCTGATTAATTGAATGAACCATAGTCTCTTGGGATTCGATCCTTACTTGCCCTACTACACAGTTAGAAGGAATAGTTAGGTTATTTTTGTTAGGTACGCGATAAAGCCTATCAAATGCATTTGACTTTCATTTGGTT
>NW_018744388.1:0-22288 GCF_001683475.1 Chenopodium quinoa | reverse complement strand
TAACCAACAACCTCTATTTCATCCTTTTCACTCTGACTTTTCTGAATTTCCTCCAACTTCGGGCTTAAGGACATTTATGCTTCCTTCTGATGTTCCCCCTGAGACTGAGCTGGTTCCTTGAGTGAACAGTAACCAAATGAACAATGATGAATTTAAAGCATACGAGAGAGAGAAAGAGAATTTCGAGTGATGATGATTGATGATCTGCACAAAGGGTTAGTGTATATTTTTAACAATGAAGCACAAAGAGAGAAGAAGGAAAGAAAAGAGTTAGTTGAGCCAATAAAAAGCAACTGTAAAGGATATTTTTAAATTGAAATCAAAAATTTGGTAATTATCTTTTACCATAATTATCTCAACCAACTATAAATAAGGCATATGATATGTTTGCCTTTTATATGGGATTAAATAACTGAAATAAGATAAATTCCTTCCAAAAGGAATATCTTATAGTAATCTTCCGAAAATAAAAGATATTATCGGATGACATATCAGAGCTGGTCTGCTGTTTTCCTTTGCTGGTACCTGTATAGAACCATGTCACGCTGTTTCTGGCAATTCAGCCTGATTTCACCTGTTTCTTACAACAATGATTCTCAATCCTTTTGAGATTTTGAACCATCTTACACAACACTTGAAAGATATCAACATAAGTATGTACACACACTATACAAGAGAATACCATTCTAACCAATCATTGAAGGAAGTAATTGAAGCCAATACCTAAAATCTAACTAGACCTAAAAGGACTCTTAACCTACAAAAAGACTCTCTACACAAAGGCTTTGTGAAGATATCAGCAATTTGATCTTCACTTTTACAAAACAACATCTCCACCAATCCTTTTTCCACATTGTCTCTTAAAAAAATGGTGTCTTATTTCAAATGTGTTTTGTCTTGGAGTGTTGCACAGGATTCTTTGAAATATTGATTGCACTAGTGTTATCACAAAAAATAGGAACACTTTTATAAATAACACCAAAATCTTTCAGCTGGTTCCTTATCCACAGTAGCTGGGAACAGCATGAAGCTGCAGCTATATATTCAGACTCTGCCGTGGATAGGGCCACTGAATTTTGCTTTTTAGAACCCCATGAAATTAGACAAGAGCCAAGAAAGTGTGCCATACCTGATGTGCTCTTTCTATCAACTAAGAAACCAGCATAATCTGCATCTGTGTATCCAATAAGATCAATGGTACTGCCTTTGGGTACCACAATCCCAGATTTGCTGTTCCTACAAGATACCTAAGTATCCTTCTAACAGCCTTCAAGTGAGATTCCTTTGGATTGCTTTTGAAACCTAGCACACAAACCAACAGAAAACACAATGTCAGGTCTACTAGCTGTTTAGGTAAAGTAGAGAACCTATCATTCCTCTATAAAGAGAAGCTTCAACATCTTTTCCCTTAAGATCAGCATCTAATTTTGTAGATGGGGGAACAGGTGTATCATAAGCTTTGCTGTTCTCCATGCCGAATTTTTTCAGCAGCTCTTTTAAGTACTTTTGTTGATGGATCATTATTCCATCATCCATTTGCTTAATCTGCAGCCCTAGGAAGAATCCTAGTTCTCCCATCATGCTCATTTCAAATTCACTCTGCATAAGATTAGCAAATTCATCACATAAAAACCTGATTAGTAGCACCAAATAAAATATCATCAACATAAATTTGTACTAACAATCAAGTGTTTCCCCCTGGTTCTTATGAACAAGGTCTTGTCTACTGTTCCCCTCTTGTAATCATTTGCCATCAAGAAATTGGACAATCTTTCATACCAAGCCTCGGAGCTTGTTTCAACCCATATAATGCTTTGTCCAACTTGTACACATGTTGGGGGAACAGTGCATCTTCAAAACCAGGTGGCTGCTCCACATATACTTCTTCCTTTAAATATCCATTGAGGAAGGCAGTCTTTACATCCATCTGAAACAGCTTAAAATTCATGTGAGCAGCATAAGCAATTAAAATCCTAATAGCCTCTAGCCTAGCTACTGGTGCAAACGTCTCATCATAGTCAATTCCTTCTTGTTGATTGTACCCTTGCACCACTAGCCTTGCTTTGTTTCTGACTATAGTACCAAGGTCATCTAACTTGTTTCTAAAGACCCATCTAGTGCCAATGACTGATCTTTCCTTGGGACGGGGAACCAGGTGCCAAACCTGGTTCCTCTGAAACTGATTTAACTCATCTTGCATAGCTAGTACCCAATCAGGATCAGTCAATGCCATTTTATAGTCAGTAGGCTCTACATTAGACAAGAAAGAATAGAAAGCACAAAAGTTTTGAAAAACATTGTTCTCGTTTGAATCCCCTTATTTATATCACTAATTATTTGATCAGTGGGATGAGAAGATTGATATCTATAACTTTTAAAATTAAGACTGTTTTGTGCTTTCTCATTAAGTTGGGAACCAGCATGTTCATGGATCTCTCCTTCTTCTGAGGAGCCAGGAGGATTCACATTCATGCTGTTTCCTCTATCATTACTTACCTCAGGTTCAGGGGTGGTACCTTCTTCTGTTCCCCCTGAACTCATTACCTGTCTATTATTTGAGGAACCATCAGGACTTGGTTCCCCTTCAGAGTCCTCATTATCTTCATTTTCTTCTCTAGGCACTTCATCATTATCATCTGGTGGAGTATTTGGTAGGCCTAGATCTGCTTGCACTTCATCCGTGGGACCAGTATACTGGTTCCCCGTGAAATCCATCAATCCAATCACTTCATCAGGTTGTACCTGCGCAATCTCAGAAGACATGTTAAATTCATCAAAAAATGACATGGACACTCTCCTCAACACGAAGAGTCCTTTTATTAAAGACTCTATATGCTTTGCTGTGAGAAGAGTAATCCAAGGAAGATTCCCTCATCACTTCTAGGATCAAATTTATCAAGCTGGTCCTTCCCATTATTATGCACATAACATTTACATCCAAAAATGCGAAAATATGTAATGTTGGGCTTTCGACCTTTAAGCAGTTCATAGGGAGTCTTATTTAACTTTGGTCTAATGAGACCTCTATTCAATATATAGCAAGCAGTGTCAACAGCTTCTCCCCAAAAACTCTTTGGGAGACCACTCTCAATGAGCATCGTCCTCGCCATCTCCTCAAGAGTTCTATTCTTCCTTTCTACAACACCATTTTGTTGAGGTGTTCTAGGGGCTGAGAAGTTGTGATTAACTCCATGTTCCCTACAATAATCAATAAAGTTAGCATTTTCAAATTCAGTACCATGGTCTGATCTTACCGAGACCAGCTTGTGGGTGAGCTGGTTCTCCACTTGTTTCACCAATGTTACCCATTCTTCAAACGTTTCATCCTTTGTGTGTAACATCATTACCCAAGTGTACCTGGAATAATCATCAACCATAACACAGACATATCTATGACCTCTTCGACTTTGTACTCTCATGGGACCACACAAATCAATGTGTACAAGTTCGAAGGGTCTGCTGGTACTCAAAACAGTTTTAGACTTAAAAGAATTTTTGACCTGTTTCCCCCTTACACATTCAGAACAAACTTTATCAGCTTCATACTTAATGTTAGGAAGGCCTACAACTAAGTCACGTGTTTTAAGTTTGTTTAGAAGTGTTAGGCTAGCATGTCCAAACCTCTTATGCCAAATCCATTGATTATTGTCAGAAACAGCTCTCAAACAGATGGACTTGTCTTGAGGGATTTTATCTAAGAAGGTAATGTAAACATCATGCTTCCTGGTTCCCTCACATACAAGTTCTCCTGTTTGTGAGTTAACTATGTGACATAGGTTGGCTTGAAACTCAACTATATTACCTTTGTCACATAATTGAGAAATACTCAAGAGATTATGTTGCAAGCCTTCAACATAATAAACATCATCTATTGCGTTAGAAAGTGTCTTACCAACCTTACCTAAACCAGTGATGGTTCCCTTGTTGTTATCCCCAAAGGTGACACTTCCTCCATCAAAGGCCACTAGTGAAAGGAATTGATCTTTATCCCCGGACATGTGTCTTGAGCAACCACTGTCCAAATACCAATAGGTGTCTCCCTTCACTCTAGCCTGCAAGAGCAAATCAAACATTAGTTTTAGGAACCCAAACATACTTGGGTCCCTTTTCAACAACATTAACATCTTGTTGATCCTTTCTTCTCCACACATATTTTACACCCTTGCTGTTCTTATTAGCACTAATTTTCTTAGCTGGACATTCATGTATCTTATGTCCATTTTTACCACAATGAAAACACACATGCATTTCTTTAGTCATGACATACTTGCCTCGTTGATATTCTTTGATCCAGGTGGTTTCTCTGGGAGACCAGTTAGTCCTGGTTCTCTGTCTAGTATAACCAAGACCAACTTTTCCTCTGTTTCCTCTTGATGAAGTCAGGTAATTTAAGGATTCTTGAGCATTCAATAATTTGTCCACATGTCTATGACTATCATTAAGTTCTTTTTCTCTGGTTTCAAGTGTTTTAGTTAACAATTCGTTTTTCTCTTTAAGAAAATCAAAGTTACTTTTTAAAGCTTCGAATTGTAGATTAAGTTTTGAAACCATAGAGTCAATAGACATGTCAACAATCACTGGTTGCTTGTCCTTTTTCAGTTGATTGATTTCCGCATGCAAATCACAAATATTACTTTCATACTTATCAATCGTATTACTGACATCTACACTGGTACCTGTAGGGGAAACAGTGAACTGTGCAACTTTAAGTGAAGCAATTTCCTTGTGAGAGTTTTCCAGGTTGTAAGCCAATGTTTCAAAGGCCTTCAACAAGGAAGTTCTAGTACACGAATTTGCTTTACTTATAGCTACTGAAAAATCAAGAGTATCACTAGTGGTTGATAAGTCTCTAGGGAACCAGGAGGTCAGATCCTCTTCACCATCAATTGGTTCAAACGATCTTTCCTTTTCTAGTTCCACTTTACACTTGTCCAATTCAACCTCTAGTTCTGCTACTTGATTTTTTAGTTCATAACAGACTCCTTCTAGATGATCACAACTAGCAATAGCAATATTACATTCACCACGTTTTTCTTTTAATTCTCTTTTGCAAGTTATGTATGTTTCACTTAGTTTATAGCATTCATCTAGTAAGGAATCAATACAAGCAAGCATATTTTCTCTATCATATTCATGCATATCTTCTCTAATTTGCTCTGAGCTTACCTTGCGTTCATGTAGTACATCCTTCTTTGCCATAAAGCATTTGTTGAATGTACTGGTTCCCCCTCTGGTTCCTGACCAGTGCTGTTTTCCTTGATGTTTGTAAAGGCAGTTAGGCAAACATCTGAGTTGGGTGATCCTTCTTCTTCATCTGACCCTGAGTCAGAGTCTCCCCACATGGAAGCTATCATGGCATTCTTGTATGCTTGTTTATCTCCGGATTTAGACTGTTTGTCATTCCACTTAGGACAATCTCGAATAAGATGTCCTTTTTCTCCACACTTGAAACATCCTGTAGAAGAAGAATTAGAGTTAGATTTTTTATAGTTTTTAAAATGCTTACCTTTGAAATTCTTTCTTTGATCTCGAAGAGATCTCTCAAATCTTTTTGCAATCATGCTAATTTCATCTTCATCATCTTCTACTGTTCCCTTAAGCGCCATGCCTCTTGCTGGTTCCTTCTCAGACTTAGAGTCAATCAGCATCTCATGAGTCATAAGGGAACCAATCAGCTGTTCCAGAGACAAGGTAGACAGATCCTTTGCTTCGTATACTGCTGTTACCTTGGCTGTCCATGCATCTGTTAAACTACGCAATAATTTTCTCACAAGATCCTCGTCAGATAAATTTTTACCAAGAGATCTAAGATCATTTACAATAGTCATAAACCTACGAAAGCAATCATTGATTTTTTCATTTTTATTCATGGCAAACAATTCATATTTAGACATGATTAAATCAATTTTAGACCGTTTTACCTCGCTGGTTCCCTCAAACGCAAGTTCAAGGGTGTCCCATATCTCCTTAGCACTACTACAGCCAGAGATACGATTTGTTTCGGTCTCACCTATTGCTTGTTGTAGTATTGACATTGCCTTAGCATTCTTTTCCAGCAACTTGTAATCAGCAATGACCAATTCGCTATCCTTCTTGGGAACCTGGTTCCCCTCAACATCTGTCTTGAGAATGATATTAGGACCATTTTTAACTACGAGCCAGCATTCATAATCAATACCCATGATAACATTCTGGATCCTGTTCTTCCACCAAGCATAATTATTTCCATTAAACTTGGGTGACTTGTTGTCATAACCGATTGCACTTAATTCTTGAGTACTCATTCTTAACTCCTCTAGATGTTACTCTTTCGAGAAGCTTAGGCTCTGATACCAATTGAAGGTTCAATGGGCACTCAAGAGGGGGGGGTGAATTGAGTGTTTAAGTAATCGTTGGCTAATTTTGCTTCTTTTCGGATTATGTGTGAGGAACCAGTTGTGCTGGTTCCCGTACGCAGCGGAATATAAATAAGCAATAAAGAAGACAACAAATTTAACGAAACAAAGCAATAAAGAACACAACAAATTTAACGAGGTTCAGCCAACTCAGGCCTACGTCCTCCTATCCTAAGTTCTTTATTAATCTACTCCGAAAAACAAAGACAAAGAACACTCTGCTGTTCCCTACTCCGGGAACCAGCAAACCCCACACTCTACTCCGAGTGTGCTCTCGACTTACACTCGTAAGCCCAATGTGTTTGAACTCACAAACACTCACCCAGCCTTTAACCCCTTTGTTAAAGACTCAATACAAGAATCAAGAACTCCCCTTTGATCTCACTTCTACGAAGCTAATTAAGAGAAAAAGTTTAAGTACTAGAATGCTCTTGTATATGACTTGATGAATGGGATTAGTGCTTAAGTATATGCTCTCAAATAATTGCTCCTTTTATTTCTGGAGAGGCACACGAAATATGTGAAATAAGATGAGTTTATATAAGCTTAGATTCCTAAAACCTAGTTTCCTTAAATCACACAATCTTAGAGAATAAGATATAATGTAATTTTAGGAAAGTTTTTATCTTATTTGATTTAATCACAAAGATAGAATCAATTAAGATAAATACTCCTAGATTTTAGGTAACCAAGAATATTTCATCTTATTTCCAGCTGCACAAAATATTTTCAAGATAATCTTTTCGAAAAAATCTTTTTGTAAAATCTTTTTCCAAAACGGCAGCTCGAATACAGTGAACCTGGTTCCCCGACCTGGTTCCCTGAATTGAAACATGTTATGAAACCTGTTCCAACTTTGTACCAGATTTCATATCATACTTCAATATATTTTTAAGCACTTATATAACCCAAACATGCAAGCATACTACGGAGCATATTACATGAAAACCTAGATAACATATTAAAGCATAAATCGTCTTTTCTTCATGTAATCTTCAAGACTTGAATCTTCCTTGAATACTTCTATTATGAGCAAACAATCTTTCTTCGAAATATCTTCGAAAGGCTTCTATGCTCCAAGTCTTGGAATCAACTCAACTACTGCACATGTAACATGGTTAATGCACAATAAAGAGTATGTGACTGCTTTACCACGTAGCAACCATGGAAACAGTACATACTGGTTCCCTACCAGTACATAACACTTTTATCATATAACTGTTCCCTGTATAAAGACAAGTTAGTTCAATAAGAAAACTCATGTAAGTAATAACTTGTCTGGGGAAACAGTGTTCTATGTTAGCTGGTTCCCACCAACTGTTTTCAACACTTATTAAAACCTGTTTCCCATAGCTGTTTGTCATCATTCAAAACCATCATTCAAAACCTAAGGGACTCAACAGTACGTAAATTATCACGTTATCTGTTCACTATCATTTCTTAAGCCATTTCAGTCATTTTAATAGTCCAAACCCTTTAATATATCTTATCCCAAAATCCACAGTACAAACCATATACCGATTTTATCTTATCATAAACGTAGCTTGTAACCGAGCTAAACTGACTTATGAGGCACATAATTTTTTATTTAAATCCCATATGGATGAATTTCTCTTAAAATAAGGTTTTTAATGATATATCATAAGCTCAATTATAATTTAATATATAGGGGATATGAGCAAAAAACTTAAGTTTGTCCAAAACCGACACCCTTGCAATATTTTGGCTATATTATAAATCTACATATGATATTGACTTGATTTTAATTGGATTATAAAGACTTTCATAGCTTTTTGAACGTATACATTATTTTCCTTTTTCCATGTTCTATATCAAAAGTTATGATAAGAACAAGAAGTACAAATCCTGGCAAACTGTACTATCGCACCTCCCCGATTTATTTTGAGACGACAATTTTGACATTTTTAGTGTCTCGACAATTCCAGCGTGGCACATAATCTTTTGCTTGTCACAACAATTCAAAAAGTATTCGTCGTGTCACGACAAATTCATCATGTCACGACGGTTTTCATTGTGGTGTGATGATTGTCAATGCAGTGGCGGACCCAATTAAGTGACATGGGGGACAGCTGTACCCCCATTTTTAAAAAAAAAAATTAAAAAAAAAAAAGTGAAAAAAACCAAAAAAAAAGCAAAACGCGACACTGCTACGGAACGAAGAACAGCCAACGACACTCAGTCTTCACTCCTCCAATTCTCCGTTGCCTCCACTGAGATCGACCGTCGAGGCGTGCGTCGCTGCTCCACCAACCAGGCAACCACCGCCCTGCTGCGTCGCTGCTCTCGGTTCCTCACCACTCACCAGTTCACCAAGTCACCACAGCACCACTTCGGTCTTCGCAAATCGGCAGCCTCTTCACTAGCTGCGTGCACCGGCGCCGCCTGCGTGCAACCAGGCAACCACCGTCTGACCGTCGAGCCTCGGCCGTCCGCCACTGATGGTATGTCTTGCTATTTGCTAACCCTAATTCGAAATTCCCAATTTGAAATCCCCAATTGACAATTGTTAACCCTAATTTCCAGATTTTTGTTTAATTATTGTTAATTTTAATTGCAATCTTTGTTGAATTTTAATTTTAATTGCAATTTTAATCTTAGGTTTTATCGTTTTATTAGTATGCATTCTATGCAATGATGTGAATTGTGGAAATTGATATATATTTTTCAATTTAATTAGGAAATGTCAAATGATTCACCTAATTCAAACAAATCCAAGGCTACTAGAAAACAACCCGATCTTCGACAATTCATGTTTAAAAGAAAGAAACTCCATGAAAATGAGTCCAATAACTCTCCTTCATTAAGCTCCCCTCAAAGTCAAGAAGATGATATGGAAATGGGTGGTTCAAGTACTTGTAATGTACCATTGGAGGAAAATTGGTATACGATGTTGAACTTCTTCCTCATGATCCGGGAAAAAGAATAAACATAATGGATTACCCCGCAAATGAACGAAATGCAGTTAGGAGGGGTTATATTCTTAAAAAACCTTGCCAACCAAAAACTCATGACTTTCCTCAAAGACAAGTGTCTGGTTTACGTTGCTTTAGTGTTCATTGGTTCAAGAAATGGGATTGGCTTGAGTATAGTATTGAAAAAGATTCCGCATTTTGTATTGTGTGTTACTTGTTCAAGAATGAAGTTGATAGTTATTCGGGGGGTGATGCATTTGTTGATGGAGGGTTTAGGGCATGGAATAAACCGGAAAGATTTGAGAAGCATGTTGGTGGAATTAATAGTGCTCATAATCTTGCTTATGAGAAATATGTGAATTTAAGAGATGGAAAAAAAAAAATCAATCTTGAATGTGTTTGACAATGCAAGTGAGGTGATTAAGAGTGAATATTTTATCCGCTTGAATGCATCTTTAACTTGTTTAAGATTTCTTTTGGGGCAAGGTTTGGCATTTCGTGGACATGATGAAAGTGGGGAGTCATATAATAGGGGTAATTTCCTTGAGCTTTTGAAATGGTTAGGAGAAAAGGTTGAGGAAGTAAGACAACATACTCTTGAAAATGCACCTAAAAATTGTCAAATGATTTCCCCTTCTATTCAAAAGGACATTATTAATTGTTGTTCCAAAGAAACAACTAGGTACATAATAGAAGAAGTTGGTGATGATTACTTTGCCATATTAGCCGATGAGTCAAGTGATGTGTCCCAAAAAGAACAACTAGCTCTTGTTTTGCGCTTTGTTAATAGAGATAGTGGAAAGGTAATGGAGCGATTTTTAGGCATTGTTCATGTTGGTGATACTACCGCTTTAACTCTTAAAGATGCAATCATGTCTTTACTTGTTGAACATTCATTGAGTCCATCTATGATAAGAGGGCAAGGGTACGATGGAGCTAGCAACATGAAAGGTGAAATAAATGGTCTTAGGACTTTGATTATGAATAATGATACTCCAAGTGCCTACTACATACATTGTTTTGCTCATCAACTTCAACTAACACTAGTTGCCGTTGCTAAAAAGAATGATAGTTGTGGTTGGATTTTTGAGATACTTGCAAATTTATTGAATGTGGTTGGAGTTTCTTGCAAGAGAAGAGAAATGATTCGACAAGATCAAGCTCAAGAAGTTTCTCGAGCATTGGATGTAGGGGATATTGTGAGTGGATCGGGTTTAAATCAAGAACTTGGTTTGAAAAGGCCCGGGGATACTCGTTGGAGTTCTCATTACAAGTCTCTTTCAAACATCATCCTCTTATTTCCTACAATTGTTAAGGTACTTGTACACATTGGGAAGCATGGTGTATCGGAAGATAAGTTCAAAGCTCAAATTGCTTTAGGACAATTAGAGTCATTTGACTTTGTTTTTATTGCTTACTTGATGTTGACTATTTTTGGATACACTAATGATTTGTGTGTTGCTTTGCAAAGAAAGGAGCAAGATATTGTAAATGCCATGGAACTTGTCACTTACACAAAAATAGTGTTGCAAAAAATGAGGGAGCAAGGATGGGATACTCTCTTAAACAAGGTAACTTCATTTTGTGCTAAACATGGTATTGTTGTTCCCACTATGGATTCTCCTTATGTTCCTCAAGGAAGATCAAGACGTTTTGTTGAAGAAGCAACAAATCAACATCATTTTCGGGTTGGAATTTTTTTAAGAGTGATTGATTTGCTTCTTCAAGAACTTGATGATCGATTTAATGAGAGGAATATGGAGATACTAATGTGTATGGCTTGTTTAAGTCCTAAAGATAACTTCTCATCCTTTGATAAAGATAAGGTACTTAAACTTGCCTCTTTTTATCCCGAAGAATTTTCAAGCTTTGATTTGATGACTCTTGAATGTCAACTTGATATATTCATGGAGAATATGCTAAATGATGAAAGATTTCAAGGTTTAAATGACCTTAATTCTCTTTCTATGATGCTTGTTAAAACTAATAAGCATAAGACTTTTCCTCTTATTCATTTGCTTATAAAGTTGATGTTGATTCTTCCGGTTGCCACGGCAAGTGTTGAAAGAGTCTTTTCTGCAATGACATGTGTAAAAAATAAGTTGCGAAATAGCATGGGTGATCAACTTATGAATGATTGTTTGGTCACTTTTATTGAGAAGGATGTCTTCTTAAGAGTTTCCGATGAAAAGTTGTTGAACGCTTCCAAAATATGAAGACTCGAAGGATGAAAGTGTAATTTTAATGTAATGTTTATGTAATTTTTTTTCATCATTTTGAATTGTATGACTAAGTATGTTTTTTATTTTGAAATTTTAATACTAAGTATTAACCAATTTGTGTGTTTGAGTTATTTTTTTGTTTTTATTTTTTGTTAAGCTATTTGTAAGTTAAGCATTTTGTCCCCCCGAATTGAAAATGCTGGATCCGCCACTATGTCAATGTCCATATTCACCTTATAAATTGCCACACCATATCATTATTATCGTGCCCTGGTGAAAGTCGTCATGTCACGACCGAGACCTATTAAGCCACAACGCAAAAGCAAAACTATTCTAACTTTTTTTGATTTTTTAGTATACAATACTATTTTCTAATATTCCAGATACAAATTCGACGATTAGACGAGATGAAGATGACACTATTCGAGAGTTGTTATTTATCGCCCACATTTTTCTACTTAAAGCCCACATTTGGTAAAATTTTGACAATCTTGCCCTTATTTTAATTTTTACCGAAAACCAAATTTTCTCTCACCAAAAATGTGGAGCAGCACTGGATCGCCGAGGGACACCGAAGAGCCGTCATCGTTGGCGAGATGCACCGGAGAGCCGCTATCGTCGCCAGAAAACGAGGTACGTAGCCGTTTAAAAATACGAAGTGGCGGCTAGCGTCCTGCCGAGAAGCCGCTGCCGTGGGTAGGGCGCCTTGCCAGGAC
This sequence comes from Chenopodium quinoa, assembly GCF_001683475.1. Classification (NCBI taxonomy): domain Eukaryota; kingdom Viridiplantae; phylum Streptophyta; class Magnoliopsida; order Caryophyllales; family Amaranthaceae; genus Chenopodium; species Chenopodium quinoa. The sequence continues at coordinate 10,022 of NW_018744388.1, read as the reverse complement.
GCCGCCACCGTGACGGTGGGGCCTGGCAGGGAAGCCAACCCCGTGGTTGTGGCGCCTGGCCAGGCGCCACAGCCACGTATATATATATTTTTAATTTTATTTAAAGTTTTGTGTTTTTTTTTTTATTTTTGTGTTTTTTTTTTTGTTTTTTAATTTTGATAAATTTGAAATTAAATGTGTGTTAATAATTTTTTTTTATAAAAAAACAAAATTTAATTGGAAATTATGTTTGAAATATGTGTGAATAATTTATAAAAAAACAAAAATATGGTTTAGTTTGACATTATGTTTTAATATGTGTTAATTATTTTCAAAAAAACAAATGTATGTTTTAATTTGTATGTGTGTGAATACTTTTTGTTTATCTTTTTCATTTTTTTGTTTGTTGTTTATATTTTATTGTTTTTGGTTATATTTTTGTTTTTGGTATATTGTTTTGTTTATGTTTATATTTTTTTTTTCAAATTTGTTAATTTTTTTTTTATGTTTATATTTTTTTTTTCCGTCATTTGTATATTCATTTATTTATTTATTTATTTATTTATTATTTACTTTTTTGTAGTTCATATTGTATGTTTTAATAAACAAAAGTATGTTTTAATTTGTATGTGTGTGAATACTTTTATATATAATTACGTGTTAGTTTTTGTGTTAATTATGTGTAAATTTAGACATTAAATGTATTATGCGTTAAATATGGAAATGATATTTAGAAATTTAAAGTTTAAAAATTACTTTTGTGTTAATTTTGTGTCAAATGTATTAATTTAATTTAATCCTTATGTGATTATATTTATATGTTATTGTTGCAGGATTATGGTGGAGACGGAAATGATTATAATGGGATTTTTGTACATGATGGTCTGTTCGAAGATGCTCAACAAGCGATTGATTGGGCAAAACAGGTTGCAATTATATCAGGTTTTTGATTAGTAGTAGAAGTCATAAATCTCAACGGGATGGTAGAATGGATCGCATTTTGAGATGTGACCGTTATCGTAAAAGGGAGGAACGAGATTTCAATCAAGCGATTCGGTTTGATTCAAAGCGGAAAGGTTGTGGGTGTCAGCTCAGAGTAAAGGTTCGACAACAGCAAAGGCGTGACGGTTGGGAAGTGAAGGGTTACGGTAAATAGGGGTATCACAACCATGAGATGATAGTATATGAAGTGGGTCATCGACAGTTAAGCGGTCTAAGTCCTGCTGCAAAACTAGTTGTAAAAGAAATGAGTGATGCTCAAGTGAAGCCTGCTAAAATATTAGCATCTGTGTTGGAGAAATTTCCTGAAGACTAGCTAAACCGAAGACACATCTACAACGTTAGACAGAAATTGAGGTTTGAAACGGTCAGAGGGAAGGAACCCTATACAGCAGCTTCTACACCAGGCACAAGCACGTGGTTACCTGTACTGGTTTTGAATCTGATGAAGACACATCGGAGGTGACTCATTTGTTCCTTATGCATCCTGATTGTGCTGATATGATTTCGTCTTTGCCATCTGTGATTTTAATCGATTCAACGTACAAGACAAACAAGTACAAGTTCCCACTGGTTGAGATGGTTGGGATTGCTTCAACGAACCAGAACTTTCTGATTGGTTATGTAGTCATGAAGGATGAGACGGCTGTGAGTTACCGTTGGGTGTTGGAGAAGTTGAGAAATTACATTGGCCCAAATGTTCAGCCATCAGCCATAGTCAGTGATTGTGAGGGAGGTCTCTTTGCCCCTATAGCGGAGCAGTTTTCGGAGTCGAGCCATTTACTGTGCACATGGCACATCAACAACTGTGTGAAAGTCAAAGCCTACAACCTTTTCAACAAGAATTTAGATTCAGCAGAGAGATTGGTAAATGGTAAGTGGCGGAAGATCCTGCAAGCTACCACGGAGGCAGAGTACGATCGAGCTTTAGATAACTTCAAGGATGCGTACCAATGGTGCCCGACAATCGTAGACTATGTGATGCAGCAGTGGGTACCTCAGAGGGAAAAGTTTGTCAAATATTGGACAAACCAAGTTCTTCATTTTGGAAACACTACAACATGTAGAGTTGAGAGCGCTCATAGAGCTTTGAAGGACTGGATTAATTCTTCCACCTCTGCTTTGGATACACTGTTCGAGAGAATAAACAAGGCTATTGATACTCAGAAGAACGACATCAAGAACTCTCTCGAGGACTCCAGACGGCGACATGGCATGATGTATAGCCATTTCATATTTAAGATTCTCCATGGTCGTGTGTCACACTACTGCTTGGGGTTGATTCTGAGCGAGCACAACAGGATGAGGGAGTTGGGTGATGAAGTGGCTATTTGGTGCGGTTGTGCTATATCAGTGACTCATGGACTATCAGGGAGTTGGGTGATGAAGTGGCCATTCACCGCGTAATTACGCAAGATAGGGCGTTGTTACATGTTGATCAGGTTCATCCATTCTGGCAGACGCTCGTGATCGGAGAGCATGCTGTTCCACAGACGGTCCACCGTGAACAAGAGGAGTTGGAGCAGTTTCGTTCGATGTTTGACCAAGTGTCCTCCAGCCACCCTTCAATCATTCATAGTGCTACCCATGTACTTCATGACATGTTCAACACGTCGTGCTTGGATCAAGAGGAATCTGAAGGGGTCGAGCGACCAAGGGGTCGACAACCACGGCGGAACAGGAGTGGGTTTGAGTACATTCGTGGTCGTACATCGTCATCAAGTGGTAGCCAATCTTCCTCGTCGGTGAATATGCCCGGCACAGGTACGGTACTTTACTTTAATTTACTTTTTAGAGTGTTCATTTAGTTTACTGCTGACTTGTTAATTGCGTTTATTGATGTGTGCAATAGGTAGAATGGGCATTGAACATTTTCTATATAAGGACAGGATCCCTAACATCATGATGCCATTCTTGGACGAGTGGAATGATGTGGTTGCAGATGGTAACTGCGGATTTTGGGTTGTGGCTGATGTGTTTTCAGATGGGTGAAGACAAATACGGTTTAGTGCGTCAGTTGATGTACAGTGAAATCACCTCAAACCGAGGTGTTTATCGCCATGTGCACGGCCAGGACTTGGATAGGTCTCTGCAGCGTATCCGATGGGGAGGAGGACCTTGCGCTCAAAATCATTGGTTCGACGCGCCACTTGATCTCTTTGCCGTTGCAAACATCTACAAGTGTGCAGTCATGCATTTCGGCCTTGGTTTGCATAGTCGAGCTTATTATCCATGTACCACGGTTCTGTCTTGGTGTTCGCGTGAGACCGTCACCAGACCGGTAAGAGAGGTTGCTATTGGATTTCTTAGGTTGTCATACAGACATTTTATCCGATTGGACCTGTCACCCGATTTTCCGGTCCCACCGATCATACCGAAGTGGTACACCATTCGTAGAACAAGCGTAGAGGGTTAGGATGCGCTGTATCATGCCCGGGTGCAGTAGTGGAACAATCTAGTTGCCATTTAGTTTTTCCCGTGTACACCTACCTTTTCTATGTGACCTTGTATTGTTATTGCTATTTTTTTTCCATTTATTTAATTTTCATATTCTAATTTATATCTTGCATGCACACTAATTTAAAACTTAAAATAATAATTTTAAAAACTAAAAAGATAATGTCAAATTCTAAAAACTTAAAATAAAAATTTCAAATGTTACAAACTAAAAAGATAATGTCAACTTTTACAAACAACTATGATAATGTACAAAATGTTCATTTAGTAATCCCTTTGTGACGCCCACTGCCACTGCTCAAGAGCCCGTTCCATATCATCAATCGTCGTTCTGCCTAATGCATCCGTCATGCTGTCTCTTTTTTCAAAAATTATGTGTGCCACCTGCATCATCTTTCTCATCCACTACACACAACAAAACACATAAAATTCAATAACGACGTATTATAAGAAAAAAAAAACACAACAACAAATGTTTTATGAGACGTACCGCATCCATGGTAGTGGCCGGTGGCACATCATCATCATCGGCGTCGTCGCCATGGTGGAGGTCTCTGATCAACCTCGGGTGCGAGTGTCGGTTGTACCACTCCATGTAGTGCTAGTCACACATGGCAGTCACCCTAGTTAGCGGCCGCAGCAGCTGCTCAATCCATATGCGGGCAACCATCGGAAACTGCTCCCACGTGGCAATCATGCTTGCCGGCCATTGGACGACGTACTCCTTCGACGATGCAAATCGGACCTCCTTACTAGGCCATGCTGGTGGAGGAGGAACAACTTGGACAAATCCAAGCTGGCGAAGACAGCGCTGCGGCATGTACGCCTCTACGATCTCACGATACTGAATCAGTCCTGTGTACAGGGTCCTAGGTACCCTATTACTAGGGTTTTGGCCGAAAGGCATCCAGTTCACCTACACATTTTTGTAAATTAGTAAGATTCATACAATAAACGCCTCAAACTATAAAAGTAGAAATAATTTAAACACTTTACCTCTAATGGGGACATCCTATCAAACGATAACCGTATCGATCGCAGGCGGTCAATGGACTTCTTCTCGACTCGCGGACTCCACGCACAGGGACGTGGCTGGCCATCCCCAATAGGAACTGGGTTGCGGTGTGGTCGAAACGCAGGAAAATACTCGTATATCCAGGTCTGTAACAACGTCAGACATCCAGTGATACCTGCCGCATCAGTCCGACTTGAGAATCCTAATTGCCGATACATATACGCCAACGTAGCGACCCCCAATAAAACTGGCCTACTCTGTCGGGCTCACACGCGTCAACTATGTCGCGTGGCCTGAGCTTGTTTCCGCTCTTATCCGGAAAACAAGGTACACCCGAGAAGAAGAAAAAACAAATGCAGCCAGTTGTGTGTCCTGCGTCCTACGTGCAGTGGGCCGGGTGCAAACATCGCTGCAAAACGGCTACGATCTTAACACCGTCGTGATCCCACACACCAAGTGCCGCTGTGTACAGCGCAGCCCTATCCACCGCCAACATCTCCGCTAGTAAATCTGCCTGATCCGCATCAGTGACAACAGATGCTCGGTTTCCCTCTACGGGAATCCCAAGGATGGCCTCGACGTCATGCAACATGATTGTCATCTCACCGAACAGAAGGTGGAAAGAGTTCGTATCCGGCTGCCATCGCTCAACGAAAGCCATGATCAGCGTCGAGTCAATCCTTTCGTGCATGGTGGCAGGAAGGTGACTCACTCTAGTGCCCCTCAATAGGCCAACCATCTCGCTCTCCTCCGGCCAAGCATCAACCCAACTACACAAAAAGTTACAAGTCTTTTTCCGGGTTTGGCATTTCAAAATGCTTGTATCCAAAGCCCTCTCCAGGTCCTCCCAGATACGGGTAGCGATGTGTCCTAGAAAGCTAGGAATCACACTTCCCGTCTACAGGTCCCCAGCCACCTCACCCTCACCACCCAAGATTCATTAACGGCCCTCGACCGTTTTTTGCTTACCGCAGACACAGTGGACGCAGAAAGATGTGCCAGATCTACTAACAAATCTACCATCTCTACCCTTACGCACATCTACCCTACGCGTCTCATACATATCATCAAGCCTCTGATTGAATGGACCGTAATCATCATATGGTCCACTCTGATCGTCGACATCCTCATCTGCATCCTCCTCCTCCTCCTCCTCCTCCTCCTCATCACCATCATCATCCTCAGAATAGTGCACCCGTTCTCTGCGAGCCGAGGCCGAAATACCACGGGATCTAACGTGTCTGGGCCTCAAGCTCTCCATTGAGTAGATCGTACTTCTTACAATGTCCATACTCTTCCCGCACCAGCTCCAAAATGCGATGCCTAACTCCATGTAAATAACGAAAAATAATAACGAAAAAAATTCAACAAAGTCTAAAAATGCACACAAAAACAAAAAAAACACCAAAACATACAATATTAACTTAAAAAAACTAAATACAAAATAAATAAATAAAAGAATATACAAATAACGGAAAAAAAAACATAAACATAAAAAAAAATAAACAAATTTGAAAAAAAAATATAAACATAAACAAAACAATATACCAAAAACAAAAAAATAAAACAAAAAACAAAAACAAAAAAAATCAAAAAATACAAAGAAAAAACCAAAAAAAACAAAAAAAAAAAAAAAAAAAAAAAAAAAAGAGAGAGAGAGAGGACACCAAAACAAAAAAATAAAAACAAAAAAATTGAAACAACACCCAAAACAAAAAAAAATATATAAAATAATAATTTAAAAAATAAAAAAAAAAGTGGAAAAAAAATCCAAAAAAAACAAATTACAAAAATTTAAAAGGAATAAAAAAATGGAAAAAAAAAAACGAAATAAAAACATTTAAAAAAAATTGAAAAAAAAGGAGGTGGCGTCCTGGCCAGGCGCCGCCACCGTGGCTGTGGCGTCCTGCCATGCGCCCCCACGGTGGCTGTGGCGTCTGGGTAAGGCGCCGCTACCTCTCCCGGTTGTTTTTTTTTTAATTTAAATATACCTTTTCACCGCGAAACCGCCTTCCTCCCGCCACCGGTGCCGCCACTTCCTTGCCTTGTCGCCTCGACATTTTAGAAAAATTTTTAGAGAGAGAAAATGACAGTAAAGAGTAGAGAGAAGATGAGAGTGTGTTTTTTACTTTGAGGGCAAAAGTGTCACTTTACTTCAAATTTATGGGCTTTATGTAGAGATTTGCGAGTGGTGTTTAGCAGTTCACTATTCAAAGACCTCTGAGGCCTAGATGTGATATTTTCATTGCTGTAGGTTTTCTAAAGACAATTATTATCGGATTTTATTGCCTGAAAATCAATATGGGTAGTGCCAATCAAACTTTTTAAATTTAAGGGGTAGTTTTTTTAATAAAAATTTTAAGCTAGTAGTTATTGACAAAATGACCTATTAGGTAGGTAGTTCCTAACAAATTTTCCTAAACTATTAGTCATCTTTTTAGCCAAGAAATGGAAATTATATTATGACGTTACTTTTAGTCAAAAAAATGTAATTTATGTCATTTTAATCTTATTTAATCACTTATCAATGGCTTTCCTTACTAGTTTTAATGTAAATTATATTTAAGGTGATAAGTAACGTCAATATTGGGCTAATTTGTCGAAAAGACCAAAGATAATAATCATACAAATGAATCACTTTTTGAGATAGTAATAAACAACTTTATTTTTTAAAGGTGGTGAATAGCAAACCGCCCTTTTTAGAGGTAGTAATTGACAAATTTTCCTTAGTAATTATTTTAATTTTGAAACTATAAAATATTTAGTAATTTGTATATGTTAATAGTACATCTCCAAGTATCCTTATTTAATAATTCAAATTTAATCAATAATCTATGGCAAGAGTATTAGCAAATGAGTAAAACCTTACTAAGTAAATAGAAGTTAAAACACAGAGCTTAAGAGACGAAGATTTGCGATGTCACATGTCACATGTATTGTGTATATATAAAAAAGACTAGAGTCCCCCTCAAAAAAAAGAAAAAAAAATTAATAAAAAAAGACTAGAGTTGAAAATGAGGAGACTTTCTTGACATTGTGACATATAGTAAAAGTTGGAGAGGAGTACAAATATAAGAAATAATTCATAATAAAATAAAACCATCAACTCTGGAAAACGAACATAACAAAATGTAACATTATACTATCATCACTCGCTCAATTATTTGTTTTAGTTACTAATCCTAACTCTTTTTCAACAGATCTTAACACTTATTCATTTGCACAGTACATAATTAAGGATTTAAGGAAGAAGGTTATTAAAAGTGTAAAATGATCACGAGTACAAGGAAAAAAAAAATGTTGGTGAAGGTAAGAAAGTGAGTTGAAAGGCGTAGATATTGCAGGATAAGTAGAGTGTAATATAGAACATTAAGAACCATAGGTTGTATAAATTTAACATCCAGAACAAGGTCTAGATCCATAACCAGGACGTAACTCGGTGGATTACGATAGTAAATAGGTCTACCATTGCGCTGCATCCCAGATTCTGCAAAGCAAATACACATGTTAAGATATCTATCTATTAACATGTACTAAAAGCAAATCCTTTCATGTCACTTGTCATTATCTTGTGAAATTTTTTTTCGCCATTTTCGTATTTTTTTTTTTTTTTTTAATTTGCAAAATCTTTAAGTAAACTTTTTATACATTATGATATTTTCTTTCCAATTTAACAATCATATTCCATATATACCCAAATAAAATATTTCTGAATATCTTTTGTATACTTTATATTTGTAATATTATTCTCAAAAATATTTAACAACCATGTATTGCATAGGATTTTAACCTAGTATATATATATATATATATATTATGGAGTAGTTTGCAATAAATATCTTTGATGATAGTCTTTCCAAAAAAAAAAAAAAAAAAAAAAAAAAAACCACTTTGATGATATGGAGTAAGTAGGGATGTTAATGGGGCGGGGCGGATGTTGGCCTTCCCATCCCCATCTAAAATTTTCATACTCATCTCCATCCCCATCCCCATCCCCGCGGCGGGTCTAAAATTCATCCACATCCCCGCCCTGGCGGGTACTATTCCAAAACCATCCCCGCCCCAACGCCCACTTAGATATCCACACCCACTTAATCCCTACCTAACACCCGCCTCCCAAATACACAATGCTTCATAATTAATAAAGATTGCAAAAAAAAAAATTATTGTTAATCTTACACATTTTTTTGTTTATAATATAAGTGTATTACAAAGTATTATATTTACTATTTTATTTTACATACTTTTTTTTTTATAAAATAGTATAAAAGTATATAATTTTGTTTTTAAAAATATATGGATGTGGAGATAGGGCGAGTACGAAGTGGGGTGAGTGAGGATAGGGCGGGTACAACCTAAAATTCACCCCCACCCCATCACCCATGGCGGGTATGGTTTTTATCCCCATCTCTGCCCCATCACCCGCCAAATCAAGACTCATCCCTGCCCCGTTAAGACGTGTCTCCTATTTGACCCGGCCCACTAACATCCCTAGGAGTAAGTGCTTTTGAAGATATAATTGTAGAAAAATCTAAGTTTAAAAGTTCGATATTCTTAAAATACATTCCGTATTTTGGTTCTTTCCTAACCTCTATACTCTATTTCTTTGCTTACTACTGGCACGAAAATTAATTAGACTTTAGATTATGTATCCAAAATGAGGAAACCTTGATCACAAAATCTTTTTTTTTTTTATTATTTTTTTTTTTAAGAAATCACAAATTCTTATTTTTCAAAAAAAGTTATTTAAAGTTTTTCTTGGTTCAAGTCAATATACTTTAATTTAAAAAAAAAAAATACTTTAAATAATGTCTTTTCTTGGTTCAACTCAATAAACTAGGGGGTGTTTGGTTCATCAAGTTGGAATGGATTGGTATGAAATCCCATACTATCTAGAGAGTATGGATTCTAAAACTAATACTAGTCCAAAATTGTTTGGTTTTATTGTTGGAATAAATTCTATCCTTCACTAATAGAATGGATCGTGAATTTTAGGAGGAGGGGTAGGTGTGAGATTCCACAGGCATGAGATTTCATTCCTAAAAACCTCAACCTAACAAAAAATTAGATGGAATGATTCTAACTCCATTCCAATCCATTTGAAATGATCCAACCAAACTACCCTTTATATCGTTCAAAATCCCTTATAAGAAAAAAAACCAACAATGTATATTGTTCAAATATCAACTGTATTTAACTTTTCTCACAAGAATTTGGAGTTATTAATTAAAAATTGCACTTGACTGACTTGAGTTTGTACAAATAGAGAATATAAAATTAATTAATTAATTAATTAATTAAGTAAGTAATTAAAAAAAAATAAAAAAAAAGACTTGCGTTGGTTTTGAAACATAGTACCTTGTAAGTTGTAAGAACATAATAATTAATTGGTTGCACATTCGTGTCAATGGTGGTCATAATTTTTCTTTAGCAACATCTATCTTTTCTACTACACCCATCACCAACCCTCATAAATGCCCATAATTATATTGGTTGCCTTCAAATTTTAGGCATTTATTTTCTCTTGTACAATTTGATATACTTCTTTCATTTCTAATTTATTGTCCTACTT
>NW_018744387.1:0-28535 GCF_001683475.1 Chenopodium quinoa | reverse complement strand
ATCCAAAAAACCTAATTAAATCAAATGAAAGTCAATCACATTAGACAAAGCTATTTGAATCAAATTAAAGTCAAATGCATTCTACAAAGCAATTAAATCAAATGAAAGTTAAAAACATTCGAACAAAGCCAATTGAATCAAATGAAAGTCAAACACATTCAAACAAACCTAATTGAATCAAATGAAAGTCAAAATCATTCAAACAGAGCTAATTAAATAAAATGAAAGTCAAACACATTCAAAAAGAGCTTTTAAATCAAATGAAGGTCAAACGCAACCTACAAAGCTAATTGAATCAAATGAAAGTCAAACACATTGAAAAAAGCTAATTGGAATAAAATTTAAGTCAAACACATTCAAATAGAGCTTTTGAATCAAATGAAAGTCAAATGCATTCAACAAAAGCTAATTGAATCAAACGAAAGTCAAAACATCTAAAAAAAATCTAATTAAATCAAATGAAAGTCAAACACATTCAGAACAAGCTATTTGAATCAAATAAAGTCAAATGCATTCTACAAAGCTAATTGAATCAAATGAAAGTCAAAAACATCAAAAAAAAATCTAATTAAATCAAATGAAAGTCAAACACAATAAAAAAAAGCTAATTAAATCAAATGAAAGTCAAACACATTCAAACAAGCTATTTGAATTAAATGAAAGTCAAATGCAATCTACAAAGCTAATTGAATCAAATGAAATTTAAACACATTCAAAAAACCTAATAGAATCAAATGAAAGACGAACACATTCAAACAGAGCTAATTGAATCAAATGAAAGTCAAACCCATTCAAAAAGATCTTTTTGAATCAAATTAAGGTCAAATGCATTCTACAAAGCCAATTGAATCAAATGAAAGTCAAACACGTTCAAACAAAGCTAATTGAATCAAATGAAAGACAAACACATTCAAACAGAGCTAATTGAATCAAATGAAAGTCAAACACATTCAAAATGAGCTTTTTGAATCAAATGAAGGTCAACTTTAATCTACAAAGCTAATTGAATCAATTGAAAGTTAAACACATTCAAACAAAGCTATTTGAATGAAATGTAAGTCAAACACATTCAAACAGAGCTTTTTGAATCAAATGAAAGTCAAATGCATTCAACAAAGCTAATTGAATCAAATTAAAGTCAAAAACATCCAAAAACCTAATTAAATCAAATGAAAGTCAATCACATTCAGACAAAGCTATTTGAATCAAATTAAAGTCAAATGCATTCTACAAAGCTAATTAAATCAAATGAAAGTTAAAAACATTCAACAAAGCCAATTGAATCAAATGAAAGTCAAACACATTCAAACAAACATTGAATCAAATGAAAGTCAAATCATTCAAACAGAGCTAATTCAAACACATTAAAAAGCTTTTTGAATCAAATGAAGGTCAAACGCAACCTAAAAAGCTAATTGAATCAAATGAAAGTCAAACACATTTAAACAAAGCTAATTGAATCAAACACATTCAAATAATAGAATCAAATGAAAGTCAAACACATTCAAACAGAGCTAATTGAATCAAATGAAAGTAAAACACATTCAAACACAGCTATTTTGAATCAATTGAAAGTCAAAATGCTTTCAACAAAGCTAATTGAATAAAATGAAAGTAAAAAACATTCCAAAAGCCAATTGAATCAAATGAAAGTCAAACACATTCAAACAAACAATTGAATCAAATGAAAGTCAAACACATTCAAACAAAGCTAATTGAATAAAATGAAAGTCAAACACATTCAAACAAAGCTGATTAGATCAAATGTAAGTCAAACACATTCAAACAGAGCTTTTTGAATCAAATTAAAGTCAAATGCATTCAACAAAGCTAATTGAATCAAATGAAAGTCAAAAACATCTAAAAAAATCTAATTAAATCAAATGAAAGTCAAACACAATAAAAAAGCTAATTAAATCAAATGAAAGTCAAACACATTCAAACAAAGCTATTTGAATTAAATGAAAGTCAAATGCAATCTACAAAGCTAATTGAATCAAATGAAAGTTAAACGCATTCAAACAAACCTAATTGAATCAAATGAAAGACGAACACATTCAAACAGAGCTAATTGAATCAAATGAAAGTCAAATGCATTCTATAAAGCTAATGAATCAAATGAAAGTCAAACACATTTAAACAAAGCTAATTGAATCAAATTATAGTAAAACACATTCAATCAAATGAAAGTCAAACACATTCAAACAGAGCTAATTGAATCAAATGAAAGTCAAACACATTCAACACAGCTATTTGAATCAATTGAAAGTCAATGCTTCTACAAAGCTAATTGAATCAAATGAAAGTAAAAAACATTCAAAAAAGCCAATTGAATCAAATGAAAGTCAAACACATTCAAACAAACTAATTGAATCAAATGAAAGTCAAACACATTCAAACAAAGCTAATTGAATCAAACGAAAGTCAAAAAACAAAAAAAATCTAATTAAATCAAATGAAAGTCAAACACATTCAGACAAAGCTATTTGAATCAACTGAAAGTCAAATGCATTCTAAAAAGCTAAATGAATCAAATGAAAGTAAAAAACATCTAAAAAAATCTAATTAAATCAAATGAAAGTCAAACACAATAAAAAGCTAATTAATCAAATGAAAGTCAAACACATTCAAACAAAGCTATTTGAATTAAATGAAAGTCAAATGCAATCTACAAAGCTAATTGAATCAAATGAAATTTAAACACATTCAAACAAACCTAATAAATGAAACACATTCAAACAGAGCTAATTGAATCAAATGAAAGTCAAACCCATTCAAAAAGATCTTTTTGAATTAAATTAAGCAAAGCCAATTGAATCAAATGAAAGTCAAAGCTAATTGAAAAATGAAAGTCAAACACATCAAACAGAGCTAATTGAATCAAATGAAAGTCAAACACATTCAAATGAGCTTTTTGAATCAAATGAAGGTCAAATTTAATCTACAAAGCTAATTGAATCAATTGAAAGTTAAACACATTCAAACAAAGCTATTTGAATGAAATGTAACAAACACATTCAAACGAGCTTTTGAATCAAATAAAGTCAAATGCATTCACAAAGCTAATTGAATCAAATGAAAGTCAAAAACATAAAGAAAGTCAAACACATTCAAACAGCTATTTGAATTAAATGAAAGTCAAATGCAATCTACAAAGCTAATGAATCAAATGAAAGTTAAAACATTCAAACAAACCTAATAGAATCAAATGATTCAAACAGAGCTAATTGAAAATTGAATCAAATGAAAGTCAAACACAAAGCTAATTGAATCAAATGTGAAACACATTCAAACAAACCTAATAAATCAAATGAAAGTCAAACACATTCATAATTGAATCAAATGAAAGTCAAACACATTCATATTTGAATCAATTGAAAGTCAAATGCTAAATCAAATGAAAGTAAAAAACATTCCAAACAAACATTAATTGAATCAAATGAAGTCAAAAACATTCTAATTGAATCAAATGAAAGTCAATTCAAAAAAGCTCAAATCAAACACATTCAAACAGAGCTTTTTGAATCAAAAAGTCAAATGCATTCAACAAAGCTAATTGAATCAAATAAAGTCAAACATCTAAAAAAATCTAATTAAATCAAATAAAAGTCAAACACAATAAAAAAAACAAATAAAATCAAATGAAAGTCAAACACATTCAAACAAAGCTATTGAATTAAATGAAAGTCAAATGCAATATACAAAGCTAATTCAATCAAATGAAAGTTAAACGCATTCAAACAAACCTAATTGAATCAAATGAAAGACGAACACATTCAAACAGAGCTAATTGAATCAAAATGAAAGTCAAATGCATTCTATAAAGCTAATTGAATCAAATGAAAGTCAAACACATTTAAACAAAGCTAATTGAATCAAATTATAGTAAAACACATTCAAACAAACCTAATAGAATCAAATGAAAGTCAAAACACATTCAAACAGAGCTAATTGAATCAAATGAAAGTCAAACACATTCAAAACAGAGCTATTTGAATCAATTGAAAGTCAAATGCTTTCTACAAAGCTAATTGAATCAAATGAAAGTAAAAAACATTCCAAAAAAAGCCAATTGAATCAAATGAAAGTCAAACACATTCAAACAAAACCTAATTGAATCAAATGAAAGTCAAACACATTCAAACAAAGCTAATTGAATCAAACGAAAGTCAAAAACATCTCAAAAAATCTAATTAAATCAAATGAAAGTCAAACACATTCAGACAAAGCTATTTGAATCAAACTGAAAGTCAAATGCATTCTAAAAAGCTAAATGAATCAAATGAAAGTAAAAAAACATCTAAAAAAATCTAATTAAATCAAATGAAAGTCAAACACAATAAAAAAAGCTAATTAAATCAAATGAAAGTCAAACACATTCAAACAAAGCTATTTGAATTAAATGAAAGTCAAATGCAATCTACAAACCTAATTGAATCAAATGAAATTTAAACACATTCAAACAAACCTTATAGAATCAAATGAAAGACGAACACATTCAAACAGAGCTAATTGAATCAAATGAAAGTCAAACCCATTCAAAAAGATCTTTTGAATTAAATTAAGGTCAAATGCATTCTACAAAGCCAATTGAATCAAATGAAAGTCAAACACATTCAAACAAAGCTAATTGAATCAAATGAAAGACAAATACATTCAAACAGAGCTAATTGAATCAAATGAAAGTCAAACACATTCAAAATGAGCTTTTTGAATCAAATGATGGTCAAATTTAATCTACAAAGCTAATTGAATCAATTGAAAGTTAAACACATTCAAAAAAAAGCTATTTGAATGAAAATGTAAGACAAACACATTCAAACAGAGCTTTTTGAATCAAATGAAAGTCAAATGCATTTAACAAAGCTAATTGAATCAAATGAAAGTCAAAAACATCTAAAATAACCTAATTAAATCAAATGAAAGTCAAACACATTCAAACAAAGCTATTTGAATCAAAATTAAAGTCAAATGCATTCTACAAAGCTAATTAAATAAAATGAAAGTTAAAAACATTCGAACAAAGCCAATTGAATCAAATGAAAGTCAAACACATTTCAAACAAACCTAATTGAATCAAATGAAAGTCAAAATCATTCAAACAGTGCTAATTAAATAAAATGAAAGTCAAACACATTCAAAAAGAGCTTTTTGAATCAAATGAAAGTCAAACACATTCAAACACAGCTATTTGAATCAATTGAAAGTCAAATGCTTTCTACAAAGCTAATTGAATCAAATGAAAGTAAAAAACATTCCAAAAAAGCCATTGAATCAAATGAAAATCAAACACATTCAAACAAACGTAATTGAATCAAATGAAAGTCAAACACATTCAAACAAAGCTAATTGAATCAAACGAATGTCAAAAACATCTAAAAAAATTTAATTAAATCAAATGAAAGTCAAACACATTCAGACAAAGCTATTTGAATCAACTGAAAGTCAAATGCATTCTACAAAGCTAATTGAATCAAATGAAAGTCAAAAACATCTAAAAAAATCTAATTAAATCAAATGAAAGTCAAACACAATAAAAAAAGCTAATTAAATCAAATGAAAGTCGAACACATTCAAACAAAGCTATTTGAATTAAGTGAAAGTCAAATGCAATCTACAAAGCTAATTGAATCAAATGAAATTTAAACACAGTCAAACAAACCTAATAGAATCAAATGAACGACGAACACGTTCAAACAGAGCTAATTGAATCAAATGAAAGTCAAACCTATACAAAAAGATCTTTTTGAATCAAATTAAGGTCAAATGCATTCTACAAAGCCAATTGAATCAAATGAAAGTCAAACTCGTTCAAACAAAGCTAATTGAATCAAATGAAAGACAAACACATTCAAACAGAGCTAATTGAATCAAATGAAAGTCAAACACATTCAAAATGAGCTTTTTGAATCAAATGAAGGTCAAATTTAATCTACAAAGCTAATTGAATCAATTGAAAGTTAAACACATTCAAAAAAAGCTATTTGAATGAAATGTAAGACAAACACATTCAAACAGAGCTTTTTGAATCAAATGAAAGTCAAATGCATTTAACAAAGCTAATTGAATCAAATGAAAGTCAAAAACATCTAAAATAACCTAATTAAATCAAATGAAAGTCAAACACATTCAAACAAAGCTATTTGAATTAAATGAAAGTCAAATTCAATCTACAAAGGTAATTGAATCAAAATGAAAGTTAAACGCATTCAAACAAACCTAATAGAATCAAATGAAAGACGAACACATTCAAACAGAGCTAATTGAATCAAATGAAAGTCAAATGCATTCTATAAAGCTAATTGAATCAAATGAAATTCAAACACATTTAAACAAATCTAATTGAATCAAATTATAGTGAAACACATTCAAACAAACCTAATAAAATCAAATGAAAGTCAAACACATTCAAACAGAGCTAATTGAATCAAATGAAAGTCAAACACATTCAAACACAGATATTTGAATCAATTGAAAGTCAAATGCTTTCTACAAAGCTAATTGAATCAAATGAAAGTAAAAAACATTCCAAAAAAGCCAATTGAATCAAATGAAAGTCAAACACATTCAAACAAACCTAATTGAATCAAATGAAAGTCAAACACATTCAAACAAAGCTAATTGAATCAAATGAAAGTCAAAAACATTTTAACAAAGCTGATTAGATCAAATGTAAGTCACACACATTCAAACAGAGCTTTTTGAATCAAATTAAAGTCAAATGCATTCAACAAAGCTAATTGAATCAAATAAAAGTCAAAAACATCTAAAAAAATCTAATTAAATCAAATGAAAGTCAAACAAAATAAAAAAAAGCTAATTAAATCAAATGAAAGTCAAACACATTCAAACAAAGCTATTGAATTAAATGAAAGTCAAATGCAATATACAAAGCTAATTCAATCAAATGAAAGTTAAACGCATTCAAACAAACCTAATTGAATCAAATGAAAGACGAACACATTCAAACAAAGCTAATTGAATCAAACGAAAGTCAAATGCATTCTATAAAGCTAATTGAATCAAATAAAAGACAAACACATTTAAACAAAGCTAATTGAATCAAATTATAGTAAAACACATTCAAACAAACCTAATAGAATCAAATGAAAGTCAAACACATTCAAACAGAGCTAATTGAATCAAATGAAAGTCAAAACACATTCAAACACAGCTATTTGAATCAATTGAAAGTCAAATGCTTTCTACAAAGCTAATTGAATCAAATGAAAGTAAAAAAACATTCCAAAAAAGCCAATTGAATCAAATGAAAGTCAAACACATTCAAACAAACCTAATTGAATCAAATGAAAGTCAAACACATTCAAACAAAGCTAATTGAATCAAACGAAAGTCAAAAACATCTCAAAAAATCTAATTAAATCAAATGAAAGTCAAACACATTCAGACAAAGCTATTTGAATCAACTGAAAGTCAAATGCATTCTAAAAAGCTAAATGAATCAAATGAAAGTAAAAAAACATCTAAAAAAATCTAATTAAATCAAATGAAAGTCAAACACAATAAAAAAAAGCTAATTAAATCAAATGAAAGTCAAACACATTCAAACAAAGCTATTTGAATTAAATGAAAGTCAAATGCAATCTACAAACCTAATTGAATCAAATGAAATTTAAAACACATTCAAACAAACCTAATAGAATCAAATGAAAGACGAACACATTCAAACAGAGCTAATTGAATCAAATGAAAGTCAAACCCATTCAAAAAGATCTTTTTGAATTAAATTAAGGTCAAATGCATTTTACAAAGCCAATTGAATCAAATGAAAGTCAAACACATTCAAACAAAGCTAATTGAATCAAATGAAAGACAAACACATTCAAACAGAGCTAATTGAATGAAATGAAAGTCAAACACATTCAAAATGAGCTTTTTGAATCAAATGATGGTCAAATTTAATCTACAAAGCTAATTGAATCAATTGAAAGTTAAACACATTCAAAAAAAAGCTATTTGAATGAAATGTAAGACAAACACATTCAAATAGAGCTTTTTGAATCAAATGAAAGTCAAATGCATTTAACAAAGCTAATTGAATCAAATGAAAGTCAAAAACATCTAAAATAACCTAATTAAATCAAATGAAAGTCAAACACATTCAAACAAAGCTATTTGAATCAAATTAAAGTCAAATGCATTCTACAAAGCTAATTAAATAAAATGAAAGTTAAAAACATTCGAACAAAGCCAATTGAATCAAATGAAAGTCAAACACATTCAAACAAACCTAATTGAATCAAATGAAAGTCAAAATCATTCAAACAGTGCTAATTAAATAAAATGAAAGTCAAACACATTCAAAAAGAGCTTTTTGAATCAAATGAAAGTCAAACACATTCAAACACAGCTATTTGAATCAATTGAAAGTCAAATGCTTTCTACAAAGCTAATTGAAACAAATGAAAGTAAAAACATTCCAAAAAAGCCAATTGAATCAAATGAAAGTCAAACACATTCAAACAAACGTAATTGAATCAAATGAAAGTCAAACACATTCAAACAAAGCTAATTGAATCAAACGAATGTCAAAAACATCTAAAAAAATCTAATTAAATCAAATGAAAGTCAAACACATTCAGACAAAGCTATTTGAATCAACTGAAAGTCAAATGCATTCTACAAAGCTAATTGAATCAAATGAAAGTCAAAAACATCTAAAAAAATCTAATTAAATCAAATGAAAGTCAAACACAATAAAAAAAGCTAATTAAATCAAATGAAAGTCGAACACATTCAAACAAAGCTATTTGAATTAAGTGAAAGTCAAATGCAATCTACAAAGCTAATTGAATCAAATGAAATTTAAACACAGTCAAACAAACCTAATAGAATCAAATGAACGACGAACACGTTCAAACAGAGCTAATTGAATCAAATGAAAGTCAAACCTATACAAAAAGATCTTTTTGAATCAAATTAAGGTCAAATGCATTCTACAAAGCCAATTGAATCAAATGAAAGTCAAACTCGTTCAAACAAAGCTAATTGAATCAAATGAAAGACAAACACATTCAAACAGAGCTAATTGAATCAAATGAAAGTCAAACACATTCAAAATGAGCTTTTGAATCAAATGAAGTCAAATTTAATCTACAAAGCTAATTGAATCAATTGAAAGTTAAACACATTCAAAAAAAAGCTATTTGAATGAAATGTAAGACAAACACATTCAAACAGAGCTTTTTGAATCAAATGAAAGTCAAATGCATTTAACAAAGCTAATTGAATCAAATGAAAGTCAAAAACATCTAAAATAACCTAATTAAATCAAATGAAAGTCAAACACATTCAAACAAAGCTATTTGAATTAAATGAAAGTCAAATTCAATCTACAAAGGTAATTGAATCAAATGAAAGTTAAACGCATTCAAACAAACCTAATAGAATCAAATGAAAGACGAACACATTCAAACAGAGCTAATTGAATCAAATGAAAGTCAAATGCATTCTATAAAGCTAATTGAATCAAATGAAATTCAAACACATTTAAACAAATCTAATTGAATCAAATTATAGTGAAACACATTCAAACAAACCTAATAAAATCAAATGAAAGTCAAACACATTCAAACAGAGCTAATTGAATCAAATGAAAGTCAAACACATTCAAACACAGATATTTGAATCAATTGAAAGTCAAATGCTTTCTACAAAGCTAATTGAATCAAATGAAAGTAAAAAACATTCCAAAAAAGCCAATTGAATCAAATGAAAGTCAAACACATTCAAACAAACCTAATTGAATCAAATGAAAGTCAAACACATTCAAACAAAGCTAATTGAATCAAATGAAAGTCAAACACATTTTAACAAAGCTGATTAGATCAAATGTAAGTCACACACATTCAAACAGAGCTTTTTGAATCAAATTAAAGTCAAATGCATTCAACAAAGCTAATTGAATCAAATAAAAGTCAAAAACATCTAAAAAAATCTAATTAAATCAAATGAAAGTCAAACAAAATAAAAAAAAGCTAATTAAATCAAATGAAAGTCAAACACATTCAAACAAAGCTATTGAATTAAATGAAAGTCAAATGCAATATACAAAGCTAATTCAATCAAATGAAAGTTAAACGCATTCAAACAAACCTAATTGAATCAAATGAAAGACGAACACATTCAAACAGAGCTAATTGAATCAAACGAAAGTCAAATGCATTCTATAAAGCTAATTGAATCAAATAAAAGAAAAACACATTTAAACAAAGCTAATTGAATCAAATTATAGTAAAACACATTCAAACAAACCTAATATAATCAAATGAAAGTCAAACACATTCAAACAGAGCTAATTGAATCAAATGAAAGTCAAACACATTCAAACACAGCTATTTGAATCAAATGAAAGACAAACTCGTTCAAACAAAGCTAATTGAATCAAATGAAAGACAAACACATTCAAACAGAGCTAATTGAATCAAATGAAAGTCAAACACATTCAAAATGAGCTTTTTGAATCAAATGATGGTCAAATTTAATCTACAAAGCTAATTGAATCAATTGAAAGTTAAACACATTCAAAAAAAAGCTATTTGAATGAAATGTAAGACAAACACATTCAAACAGAGCTTTTTGAATCAAATGAAAGTCAAATGCATTTAACAAAGCTAATTGAATCAAATGAAAGTCAAAAACATCTAAAATAACCTAATTAAATCAAATGAAAGTCAAACACATTCAAACAAAGCTATTTGAATCAAATTAAAGTCAAATGCATTCTACAAGCTAATTAAATAAAATGAAAGTTAAAAACATTCGAACAAAGCCAATTGAATCAAATGAAAGTCAAACACATTCAAACAAACCTAATTGAATCAAATGAAAGTCAAAATCATTCAAACAGTGCTAATTAAATAAAATGAAAGTCAAACACATTCAAAAAGAGCTTTTTGAATCAAATGAAAGTCAAACACATTCAAACACAGCTATTTGAATCAATTGAAAGTCAAATGCTTTCTACAAAGCTAATTGAAACAAATGAAAGTAAAAAACATTCCAAAAAAGCCAATTGAATCAAATGAAAGTCAAACACATTCAAACAAACGTAATTGAATCAAATGAAAGTCAAACACATTCAAACAAAGCTAATTGAATCAAACGAATGTCAAAAACATCTAAAAAAATCTAATTAAATCAAATGAAAGTCAAACACATTCAGACAAAGCTATTTGAATCAACTGAAAGTCAAATGCATTCTACAAAGCTAATTGAATCAAATGAAAGTCAAAAACATCTAAAAAAAATCTAATTAAATCAAATGAAAGTCAAACACATTCAAACAAAGCTATTTGAATCAAATTAAAGTCAAATGCATTCTACAAAGCTAATTAAATAAAATGAAAGTTAAAAAACATTCGAACAAAGCCAATTGAATCAAATGAAAGTCAAACACATTCAAACAAACCTAATTGAATCAAATGAAAGTCAAAATCATTCAAACAGTGCTAATTAAATAAAATGAAAGTCAAACACATTCAAAAAGAGCTTTTTGAATCAAATGAAAGTCAAACACATTCAAACACAGCTATTTGAATCAATTGAAAGTCAAATGCTTTCTACAAAGCTAATTGAAACAAATGAAAGTAAAAAACATTCCAAAAAGCCAATTGAATCAAATGAAAGTCAAACACATTCAAACAAACGTAATTGAATCAAATGAAAGTCAAACACATTCAAACAAAGCTAATTGAATCAAACGAATGTCAAAAACATCTAAAAAAATCTAATTAAATCAAATGAAAGTCAAACACATTCAGACAAAGCTATTTGAATCAACTGAAAGTCAAATGCATTCTACAAAGCTAATTGAATCAAATGAAAGTCAAAAACATCTAAAAAAATCTAATTAAATCAAATGAAAGTCAAACACAATAAAAAAAGCTAATTAAATCAAATGAAAGTCGAACACATTCAAACAAAGCTATTTGAATTAAGTGAAAGTCAAATGCAATCTACAAAGCTAATTGAATCAAATGAAATTTAAACACAGTCAAACAAACCTAATAGAATCAAATGAACGACGAACACGTTCAAACAGAGCTAATTGAATCAAATGAAAGTCAAACCTATACAAAAAGATCTTTTTGAATCAAATTAAGGTCAAATGCATTCTACAAAGCCAATTGAATCAAATGAAAGTCAAACTCGTTCAAACAAAGCTAATTGAATCAAATGAAAGAACAAACACATTCAAACAGAGCTAATTGAATCAAATGAAAGTCAAACACATTCAAAATGAGCTTTTTGAATCAAATGAAGGTCAAATTTAATCTACAAAGCTAATTGAATCAATTGAAAGTTAAACACATTCAAAAAAAGCTATTTGAATGAAATGTAAGACAAACACATTCAAACAGAGCTTTTTGAATCAAATGAAAGTCAAATGCATTTAACAAAGCTAATTGAATCAAATGAAAGTCAAAAACATCTAAAATAACCTAATTAAATCAAATGAAAGTCAAACACATTCAAACAAAGCTATTTGAATTAAATGAAAGTCAAATTCAATCTACAAAGGTAATTGAATCAAATGAAAGTTAAACGCATTCAAACAAACCTAATAGAATCAAATGAAAGACGAACACATTCAAACAGAGCTAATTGAATCAAATGAAAGTCAAATGCATTCTATAAAGCTAATTGAATCAAATGAAATTCAAACACATTTAAACAAATCTAATTGAATCAAATTATAGTGAAACACATTCAAACAAACCTAATAAAATCAAATGAAAGTCAAACACATTCAAACAGAGCTAATTGAATCAAATGAAAGTCAAACACATTCAAACACAGATATTTGAATCAATTGAAAGTCAAATGCTTTCTACAAAGCTAATTGAATCAAATGAAAGTAAAAAACATTCCAAAAAAGCCAATTGAATCAAATGAAAGTCAAACACATTCAAACAAACCTAATTGAATCAAATGAAAGTCAAACACATTCAAACAAAGCTAATTGAATCAAATGAAAGTCAAACACATTTTAACAAAGCTGATTAGATCAAATGTAAGTCACACACATTCAAACAGAGCTTTTTGAATCAAATTAAAGTCAAATGCATTCAACAAAGCTAATTGAATCAAATAAAAGTCAAAAACATCTAAAAAAATCTAATTAAATCAAATGAAAGTCAAACAAAATAAAAAAAAGCTAATTAAATCAAATGAAAGTCAAACACATTCAAACAAAGCTATTGAATTAAATGAAAGTCAAATGCAATATACAAAGCTAATTCAATCAAATGAAAGTTAAACGCATTCAAACAAACCTAATTGAATCAAATGAAAGACGAACACATTCAAACAGAGCTAATTGAATCAAACGAAAGTCAAATGCATTCTATAAAGCTAATTGAATCAAATAAAAGACAAACATATTTAAACAAAGCTAATTGAATCAAATTATAGTAAAACACATTCAAACAAACCTAATATAATCAAATGAAAGTCAAACACATTCAAACAGAGCTAATTGAATCAAATGAAAGTCAAACACATTCAAACACAGCTATTTGAATCAATTGAAAGTCAAATGTTTCTACAAAGCTAATTGAATCAAATGAAAGTAAAAAACATTCCAAAAAAGCCAATTGAATCAAATGAAAGTCAAACACATTCAAACAAACCTAATTGAATCAAATGAAAGTCAAACACATTCAAACAAAGCTAATTGAATCAAACGAAAGTCAAAAACATCTCAAAAAATCTAATTAAATCAAATGAAAGTCAAACACATTCAGACAAAGCTATTTGAATCAACTAAAAGTCAAATGCATTCTAAAAAGCTAAATGAATCAAATGAAAGTAAAAAACATCTAAAAAAATCTAATTAAATCAAATGAAAGTCAAACACAATAAAAAAAAGCTAATTAAATCAAATGAAAGTCAAACACATTCAAACAAAGCTATTTGAATTAAATGAAAGTCAAATTGCAATCTACAAACCTAATTGAATCAAATGAAATTTAAACACATTCAAACAAACCTAATAGAATCAAATGAAAGACGAACACATTCAAACAGAGCTAATTGAATCAAATGAAAGTCAAACCCATTCAAAAAGATTCTTTTTGAATTAAATTAAGGTCAATGCATTCTACAAAGCCAATTGAATCAAATGAAAGTCAAACACATTCAAACAAAGCTAATTGAATCAAATGAAAGACAAACACATTCAAACAGAGCTAATTGAATCAAATGAAAGTCAAACACATTCAAAATGAGCTTTTTGAATCAAATGATGGTCAAATTTAATCTACAAAGCTAATTGAATCAATTGAAAGTTAAACACATTCAAAAAAAGCTATTTGAATGAAATGTAAGACAAACACATTCAAACAGAGCTTTTTGAATCAAATGAAAGTCAAATGCATTTAACAAAGCTAATTTAATCAAATGAAAGTCAAAAACATCTAAAATAACCTAATTAAATCAAATGAAAGTCAAACACATTCAAACAAAGCTATTTGAATCAAATTAAGTCAAATGCATTCTACAAAGCTAATTAAATAAAATGAAAGTTAAAAACATTCGAACAAAGCCAATTGAATCAAATGAAAGTCAAACACATTCAAACAAACCTAATTGAATCAAATGAAATTCAAAATCATTCAAACAGTGCTAATTAAATAAAATGAAAGTCAAACACATTCAAAAAGAGCTTTTTGAATCAAATGAAAGTCAAACACATTCAAACACAGCTATTTGAATCAATGAAAGTCAAATGCTTTCTACAAAGCTAATTGAATCAAATGAAAGTAAAAAACATTCCAAAAAAGCCAATTGAATCAAATGAAAGTCAAACACATTCAAACAAACGTAATTGAATCAAATGAAAGTCAAACACATTCAAACAAAGCTAATTGAATCAAACGAATGTCAAAAACATCTAAAAAAATCTAATTAAATCAAATGAAAGTCAAACACATTCAGACAAAGCTATTTGAATCAACTGAAAGTCAAATGCATTCTACAAAGCTAATGAATCAAATGAAAGTCAAAAACATCTAAAAAATCTAATTAAATCAAATGAAAGTCAAACACAATAAAAAAAGCTAATTAAATCAAATGAAAGTCGAACACATTCAAACAAAGCTATTTGAATTAAGTGAAAGTCAAATGCAATCTACAAAGCTAATTGAATCAAATGAAATTTAAACACAGTCAAACAAACCTAATAGAATCAAATGAACGACGAACACGTTCAAACAGAGCTAATTGAATCAAATGAAAGTCAAACCTATACAAAAAGATCTTTGTGAATCAAATTAAGGTCAAATGCATTCTACAAAGCCAATTGAATCAAATGAAAGTCAAACTCGTTCAAACAAAGCTAATTGAATCAAATGAAAGACAAACACATTCAAACAGAGCTAATTGAATCAAATGAAAGTCAACACATTCAAAATGAGCTTTTTGAATCAAATGAAGTCAAATTTAATCTACAAAGCTAATTGAATCAATTGAAAGTTAAACACATTCAAAAAAAGCTATTTGAATGAAATGTAAGACAAACACATTCAAACAGAGCTTTTGATTAAATGAAAGTCAATGCATTTAACAAAGCTAATTGAATCAAATGAAAGTCAAAAACATCTAAAATAAACCTAATTAAATCAAATGAAAGTCAAACACATTCAAACAAAGCTATTTGAATTAAATGAAAGTCAAATGCAATCTACAAAGGTAATTGAATCAAATGAAAGTTAAACGCATTCAAACAAACCTAATAGAATCAAATGAAAGACGAACACATTCAAACAGAGCTAATTGAATCAAATGAAAGTCAAATGCATTCTATAAAGCTAATTGAATCAAATGAAAGTCAAACACATTTAAACAAATCTAATTGAATCAAATTATAGTGAAACACATTCAAACAAACCTAATAAAATCAAATGAAAGTCAAACACATTCAACAGAGCTAATTGAATCAAATGAAAGTCAAACACATTCAAACACAGATATTTGAATCAATTGAAAGTCAAATGCTTTCTACAAAGCTAATTGAATCAAATGAAAGTAAAAAACATTCCAAAAAAGCCAATTGAATCAAATGAAAGTCAAACACATTCAAACAAACCTAATTGAATCAAATGAAAGTCAAACACATTCAAACAAAGCTAATTGAATCAAATGAAAGTCAAACACATTCAAACAAAGCTGATTAGATCAAATGTAAGTCACACACATTCAAACAGAGCTTTTTGAATCAAATTAAAGTCAAATGCATTCAACAAAGCTAATTGAATCAAATAAAAGTCAAAAACATCTAAAAAAATCTAATTAAATCAAATGAAAGTCAAACAAAATAAAAAAAAGCTAATTAAATCAAATGAAAGTCAAACACATTCAAACAAAGCTATTGAATTAAATGAAAGTCAAATGCAATATACAAAGCTAATTCAATCAAATGAAAGTTAAACGCATTCAAACAAACCTAATTGAATCAAATGAAAGACGAACACATTCAAACAGAGCTAATTGAATCAAACGAAAGTCAAATGCATTCTATAAAGCTAATTGAATCAAATAAAAGACAAACACATTTAAACAAAGCTAATTGAATCAAATTATAGTAAAACACATTCAAACAAACCTAATAGAATCAAATGAAAGTCAAACACATTCAAACAGAGCTAATTGAATCAAATGAAAGTCAAACACATTCAAACACAGATATTTGAATCAATTGAAAGTCAAATGCTTTCTACAAAGCTAATTGAATCAAATGAAAGTAAAAAACATTCCAAAAAAGCCAATTGAATCAAATGAAAGTCAAACACATTCAAACAAACCTAATTGAATCAAATGAAAGTCAAACACATTCAAACAAAGCTAATTGAATCAAATGAAAGTCAAACACATTCAAACAAAGCTGATTAGATCAAATGTATGTCACACACATTCAAACAGAGCTTTTTGAATCAAATTAAAGTCAAATGCATTCAACAAAGCTAATTGAATCAAATAAAAGTCAAAAACATCTAAAAAAATCTAATTAAATCAAATGAAAGTCAAACAAAAAAAAAAAAGCTAATTAAATCAAATGAAAGTCAAACACATTCAAACAAAGCTATTGAATTAAATGAAAGTCAAATGCAATATACAAAGCTAATTCAATCAAATGAAAGTTAAACGCATTCAAACAAACCTAATTGAATCAAATGAAAGACGAACACATTAAAACAGATCTTTTTGAATTAAATTAAGGTCAAATGCATTCTACAAAGCCAATTGAATCGAATGAAAGTCAAACACATTCAAACAAAGCTAATTGAATCAAATGAAAGACAACACATTCAAACAGAGCTAATTGAATCAAATGAAAGTCAAACACATTCAAAATGAGCTTTTTGAATCAAATGAAGGTTAAATTTAATCTACAAAGCTAATTGAATCAATTGAAAGTTAAACACATTCAAACAAAGCTATTTGAATGAAATGTAAGTTAAACACATTCAAACATAGCTTTTGAATCAAATGAAAGTCAAATGCATTCAACAAAGCTAATTGAATCAAATTAAAGTCAAAAACATCCAAAAAACCTAATTAAATCAAATGAAAGTCAATCACATTCAGACAAAGCTATTTGAATCAAATTAAAGTCAAATGCATTCTACAAAGCTAATTAAATCAAATGAAAGTTAAAAACATTCGAACAAAGCCAATTGATTCAAATGAAAGTCAAACACATTCAAACAAACCTTATTGAATCAAATGAAAGTCAAAATCATTCGAACAGAGCTAATTAAATAAAATGAAAGTCAAACACATTCAAAAGAGCTTTTGAATCAAATGAAGGGCAAACGCAACCTACAAAGCTAATTGAATCAAATGAAAGTCAAACACATTGAAACAAAGCTAATTGGATAAAATTTAAGTTAACACATTCAAATAGAGCTTTTTGAATCAAATGAAAGTCAAATGCATTCAACAAAGCTAATTGAATCAAACGAAAGTCAAAACATCTAAAAAATCTAATTAAATCAAATGAAAGTCAAACACATTCAGAACAAGCTATTTGAATCAACATAAAGTCAAATGCATTCTACAAAGCTAATTGAATCAAATGAAAGTCAAAAAATCTAAAAAAAATCTATTAAATCAAATGAAAGTCAAAACTCAATAAAAAAAAGCTAATTAAATCAAATTAAAGTCAAACACATTCAAACGAAGCTATTTGAATTAAATGAAAGTCAAATGCAATCTACAAAGCTAATTGAATCAAATGAAATTTAAACACATTCAAACAAACCTAATAGAATCAAATGAAAGACGAACACATTCAAACAGAGCTAATTGAATCAAATGAAAGTTAAACCCATTCAAAAAGATCTTTTTGAATCAAATTAAGGTCAATGCATTCTACAAAGCCAATTGAATAAAATGAAAGTCAAACACGTTCAAACAAAGCTAATTGAATCAAATGAAAGACAAACACATTCAAACAGAGCTAATTGAATCAAATGAAAGTCAAACACATTCAAAATGAGCTTTTTGAATCAAATGAAGGTCAACTTTAATCTACAAAGCTAATTGAATCAATTTAAAGTTAAACACATTCAAACAAAGCTATTTGAATGAAATGTAAGTCAAACACATTCAAACAGAGCTTTTTGAATTAAATGAAAGTCAAAATGCATTCAACAAAGCTAATTGAATCAAATTAAAGTCAAAAACATCCAAAAACCTAATTAAATCAAATGAAAGTCAATCACATTCAGACAAAGCTATTTGAATCAAATTAAAGTCAAATGCATTCTACAAAGCTAATTAAATCAAATGAAAGTTAAAAACATTCGAACAAAGCAATTGAATCAAATGAAAGTCAAACACATTCAAACAAACCTTATTGAATCAAATGAAAGTCAAAATCATTCAAACAGAGCTAATTAAATAAAATGAAAGTCAAACACATTCAAAAAGAGCTTTTGAATCAAATGAAGGTCAAACGCAACCTACAAAGCTAATTGAATCAAATGAAAGTCAAACACATTTAAACAAAGCTAATTAAATCAAATTATAGTAAAACACATTCAAACAAACCTAATAGAATCAAATGAAAGTCAAACACATTCAAACAGAGCTAATTGAATCAAATGAAAGTAAAACACATTCAAACACAGCTATTTGAATCAATTGAAAGTGAATGCTTTCACAAAGCTAATTGAATAAAATGAAAGTAAAAAACATTCCAAAAGCCAATTGAATCAAATGAAAGTCAAACACATTCAAACAAACCTAATTGAATCAAAATGAAAGTCAAACACATCAAACAAAGCTAATTGAATAAAATGAAAGTCAAACACATTCAAACAAAGCTGATTAGATCAAATGTAAGTCAAACACATTCAAACAGAGCTTTTTGAATCAAATTAAAGTCAAATGCATTCAACAAGCTAATTGAATCAAATGAAAGTCAAAAACATCTAAAAAAATCTAATTAAATCAAATGAAAGTCAAACACAATAAAAAAAAGCTAATTAAATCAAATGAAAGTCAAACACATTCAAACAAAGCTATTTGAATTAAATGAAAGTCAAATGCAATCTACAAAGCTAATTAAATCAAATGAAAGTTAAACGCATTCAAACAAACCTAATTGAATCAAATGAAAGACGAACACATTCAAACAGAGCTAATGAATCAAATGAAGTCAAATGCATTCTATAAAGCTAATTGAATCAATTGAAAGTCAAACACATTTAAACAAAGCTAATTGAATCAAATTATAGTAAAACACATTCAAACAAACCTAATAGAATCAAATGAAAGTTCAAACACATTCAAACAGCTAATTGAATCAAATGAAAGTCAAACACATTCAAACACAGCTATTTGAATCAATTAAAAGTCAAATGCTTTCAACAAAGCTAATTGAATCAAATGA
Source organism: Chenopodium quinoa (assembly GCF_001683475.1). Lineage (NCBI taxonomy): Eukaryota > Viridiplantae > Streptophyta > Magnoliopsida > Caryophyllales > Amaranthaceae > Chenopodium > Chenopodium quinoa. The sequence goes on along the minus strand of NW_018744387.1, from coordinate 8,614 downwards.
AAGTAAAAAACATTCCAAAAAGCCAATTGAATCAAATGAAAGTCAAACACATTCAAACAAAACGTAATTGAATCAAATGAAAGTCAAACACATTCAAACAAAGCTAATTGAATCAAACGAATATCAAAAACATCTAAAAAATCTAATTAAATCAAATGAAAGTCAAACACATTCAGACAAAGCTATTTGAATCAACTGAAAGTCAAATGCATTCTAAAAGCTAAATGAATCAAATGAAAGTAAAAAAACATCTAAAAAAATCTAATTAAATCAAATGAAAGTCAAACACAATAAAAAAAAAAGCTAATTAAATCAAATGAAAGTCAACACATTCAAACAAAGCTATTTGAATTAAATGAAAGTCAAATGCAATCTACAAAGCTAATTGAATCAAATTGAAATTTAAACACATTCAAACAAACCTAATAGAATCAAATGAAAGACGAACACATTCAAACAGAGCTAATTGAATCAATGAAAGTTAAACCCATTTGAAAAGATCTTTTTTGAATCAAATAAGGTCAAAATGCATTCTACAAACCAATTGAATCAAATGAAAGTCAAACACGTTCAAACAAAGCTAATTGAATCAAATGAAAGACAAAACACATTCAAACAGAGCTAATTGAATCAAATGAAAGTAAACACATTCAAAATGAGCTTTTTGAATTAAATGAGGTCAAATTTAATCTACAAGCTAATTGAATCAATTGAAAGTTAAACACATTCAAACAAAGCTATTTGAATGAAATGTAAGTCAAACACATTCAAACAGAGCTTTATGAATCAAATGAAAGTCAAATGCATTCAACAAAGCTAATTGAATCAAATTAAACTCAAAAACATCCAAAAAACCTAATCAAATCAAATGAAATTCAATCACATTCAGACAAAGCTATTTGAATCAAATGAAAGTCAAATGCATTCTACAAAGCTAAATAAATCAAATGAAAGTCAAAAACATTCGAACAAAGCCAATTGAATCAAATGAAAGTCAAACACATTCAAACAAACCTAGTTGAATCAAATGAAAGTCAAAATCATTCAAACAGAGCTAATTAAATAAAATGAAATTCAAACACATTCAAAAAGAGCTTTTTGAATCAAATGAAGGTCAAACGCAACCTACAAAGCTAATTGAATCAAATGAAAGTCAAACACATTGAAATAAAGCTAATTGGATAAAATTTAAGTCAAACACATTCAAATAGAGCTTTTTGAATCAAATGAAAGTCAAATGCATTCAACAAAGCTAATTGAATCAAACGAAAATCAAAAAACATCTAAAAAAATCTAATTAAATCAAATGAAAGTCAAACACATTCAGACAAAGCTATTTGAATCAACTGAAAGTTGAATGCATTCTACAAAGGTAATTGAATCAAATGAAAGTCAAAAACATCTAAAAAAATCTAATTAAATCAAATGAAAGTCAAACACAATAAAAAAAAGCTAATTAAATCAAATGAAAGTCAAACACATTCAAACAAAGCTATTTGAATTAAATTAAAGTCAAATGCAATCTACAAAGCTAATTGAATCAAATAAATTTAAACACATTCAAACAAAACTAATAGAATCAAATGAAAGACGAACACATTCAAACAGAGCTAATTGAATCAAATGAAAGTAAAACCCATTCAAAAAGATCTTTTTGAATCAAATTAAGGTCAAATGCATTCTACAAAGCCAATTGAATCAAATGAAAGTCAAACACGTTCAAACAAAGCTAATTGAATCAAATGAAAGACAAACACATTCAAACAGAGCTAATTGAATCAAATGAAAGTCAAACACATTCAAAATGAGCTTTTTGAATCAAATGAAGGTCAAATTTAATCTACAAAGCTAATTGAATCAATTGAAAGTTAAACACATTCAAACAAAGCTATTTGAATGAAATGTAAGTCAAACACATTGAAACAGAGCTTTTTGAATCAAATGAAAGTTAAATGCATTAAACAAAGCTAATTGAATCAAATTAAAGTAAAAACCATCCAAAAAACCTAATTAAATCAAATGAAAGTCAATCACATTCAGACAAAGCTATTTGAATCAAATTAAAGTCAAATGCATTCTACAAAGCTAATTAAATCAAATGAAAGTCAAACACATTCGAACAAAGCCAATTGAATCAAATGAAAGTCAAACACATTCAAACAAACCTAATTGAATCAAATGAAAGTCAAAATCATTCAAACAGAGCTAATTAAATAAAATGAAAGTCAAACACATTCAAAAAGAGCTTTTTGAAACAAATGAAGGTAAAACATAACCTACAAAGCTAATTGAATCAAATGAAAGTCAAACACATTGAAACAAAGCTAATTGGATAAAATTTAAGTCAAACACATTCAAATAGAGCTTTTTGAATCAAATGAAAGTCAAATGCATTCAACAAAGCTAATTGAATCAAACGAAAGTCAAAAACATCTAAAAAAATCTAATTAAATCAAATGAAAGTCAAACACATTTAGACAAAGCTATTTGAATCAACATAAAGTCAAATGCATTCTACAAAGCTAATTGAATCAAATGAAAGTCAAAAACATCTAAAAAAATCTAATTAAATCAAATGAAAGTCAAACACAATAAAAAAAAGCTAATTAAATCAAATGAAAGTCAAACACATTCAAACGAAGCTATTTGAATTAAATGAAAGTCAAATGTAATCTACAAAGCTAATTGAATCAAATGAAATTTAAACACATTCAAACAAAACTAATAGAATCAAATGAAAGACGAACACATTCAAATAGAGCTAATTGAATCAAATGAAAGTAAAACCCATTCAAAAAGATCTTTTTGAATCAAATTAAGGTCAAATGCATTCTACAAAGCCAATTGAATCAAATGAAAGTCAAACACGTTCAAACAAAGCTAATTGAATCAAATGAAAGACAAACACATTAAAAACAGAGCTAATTGAATCAAATGAAAGTCAACACATTCAAAATAGCTATTGAATCAAATGAAGGTCAATTTAATCTACAAAGCTAGTTGAATCAAATGAAAGTTAAAACTCATTCAAACAAAGCTATTGAATGAAATGTAAGTCAAACACATTGAAACAGAGTTTTTGAATCAAATGAAAGTTAAATGCATTCAACAAAGCTAATTGAATCAAAATGAAAGTAAAAAACATCTAAAAATCTAATTAAATCAAATGAAAGTCAAACACATTCAGACAAAGCTGTTTGAATCAATGAAAGTCAAACACATTCAACAAAACTATTTGAGTTAAATGAAAGTCAAATGCAATGTTACAAAGCTAATTTGACCAATATGTCCAAGTTCTAATATTTGTCAAGGTGAGGTCCAAGTTCAAAGCAATGCAAAGGAATTGTTTCTGTCCAAATCATTCCTCAATCCTTTGCACGGTTTTGGTTCGAATGTTTTACAAGGGGTTGCACTTCACTTAGTGTAATTAACCTTGTAGAAGGTATCTAGAAGTGACGGTTTTCCAAGCTCCAAATACATGTTTAAAGGCGTCGGTTACAAGCTGAATTGGAGCAGTTTGGGCGTGTTTCATGCTAGCCGTTGTAGGTTACTTGGACTGATTGAAGAGGAGTGATTCATGGCACTTTGTTGGGCGTGAATTGTGGAGTTTTGTTGGCTGAACATTGCACCTCATTATTTGGGGTTATGAAGAATAAAGAGCGTGAATCAAGGCATTAAAATGGGAGTTACAAAAGCTTGAAGGGCGGCTGTTTTGAGCGTGTGTTTGTGATGCTCTTTGGATGCTATTTTGGCTGTCATCTTCCCTTGTTTCAAAGCCTATCTTTAGGTCTTTTAATTAGTTTAATCATGTTTGTAATAGGGTTAAGTTGGACGTGTATTCTCCACTCATTCCCTTAGTTAATTTCCTTTGTCTATTTCATTTTGTTAATTAAAGTAGGCAAAGTGAAAAGGTTGTATTGATGCTATAAATAGCATACTTTGAATGAATGAAAATAATCCAAGATATTTGCCTAAAACGTGTGTTTTGTTAATTGAAGTGACTTGAGTTTAGTTCACTTTGTTTTCCAAATTTGAGTATCCGAATTTGAAGAGTGTTAGTTTTGGTGAGAGTTCCCAAGATTAGGACTTATAGTTTATGATTTGGTGAGAGTTCCCTCATCTAGACTATCCCAAGCAAACGAGTGAGAGTTCCTCTTTGCTATATCCTTAGCTTAGGGTGAGAGTTCCCTAACTAAACTGATCACTTGATAATTGAATCTTGAAATCCTTTGAATCTTTTAACTTATCATTTTTGTAACAAGGTTTCTCATCTTGTTTACACATCATTTGCGCGTCAGGTAGGGGGAAATTTTCTTAAATTTTCCAGAGGGGTCGAATACCTACATACCATGGGAGAAAATCAAGATTTGAGGACAGCTTTGGAAGCTCTTAATCGATCCATTGCTAGTCAGGAAAGGCTGGCCGAAACCAATGCCAATCTACAAGGGAACCTTGCTGCCTTGATGGCAAGGCTCATGAACGAGCAAGATAGGAGAGATCAAGGTGAAGACCCTCCACCTAGGAGGGAGGATAGGAGTCTCAAAGTGGACGTTCCTGCCTTTGATGGGACACTTGATCCGGAAAGTACTTGGAGTGGGAGAAATCCTTGGAAAGGTACTTTGAGTACAAGGACATCCATGAGACGGTTCAACAGTACAAGATAGCCAAAGTCAAACTGAAGGGCTATGGTGACAGTTGGTTGCAAGGAGAACAAAGGGGGCGTACCCTTAGGGGTAAGGCTCACATTTCCACTTGGGAAAAGCTGAAGAAAAGAATGAGAGATCGTTTCATCCCTCACAATTACAAGCAAAATCAGTATGTGAAATGGAGTACTCTCCAACAAAATGGTGATTCGGTGGAAGACTATATCAAAGAATTTGATAGGCTTGCCATTGTATGTGAGGTGAATGAAAATGAAGAGCTGAAGTTGGACGTTTTGTAGCTGGGTTGGAACAAGAGTTACAAGACAAACTTGACGTTACACTAACCTCACGTTTGTGGAAGCTTGCAAACTTGTGACAAGTTTGATGCTAAAAGGAAAAGGAAGAAACGCTACTATACTCCAGTGGTACGTAAACCACCCTTCACCTCGAAGAGGGTTCTTCTTTAACAAGCCTAATGACCACCTAGAGAACACGAAAGACTTCAAAATTAGTGACATTGTATGTTACAAGTGTGGAGGTAGAGGACATTATAAAAAGATTGTCCTAATTCAAGAGCCTTAACCATGCAAGAGGTTAAACTCATAGCCACCCAAGCATCAATTGGGAGGAATTTGAGTCTGAAGAAGAGAAGGAGGTGACCCCGCATGAAAGGATGAGGAGGAGGACCAATGCTATCCTGAAATGGAGGACAAAACAAACTTGGTGGTTAGGAGAGCTTTGCAAGCTCGTGTGGAGGAACCTTTGGCGCCACAAAGACAACACATTTTCATCACCAAATGTAAAGTTGGTGACGAGGTATGTGATTTAATTATTGATGGGGCAGTGAGGCTAATACTGTGTCGAAAACCTTAGTATCTAAACTAGCTTTACCACACTAATCATCCACATCCTTACAATTGAGTTGGTTAGATTCTAATGCTAGCACTGGGTTAGAAAGCATGTATGGTGAATTTTTCGATTGGTTCATATCATGATAGTCAATTGTGTGATGTTGTTTTAATGGATGCTTGTCATATTCTTCTTGGTAGACCGTGGCAATCTGATAAAAAATCTATCCATGATGGGTACCATAACACCTACACTATCACTCACCAAGGGAAACAAAAGAAGTTGCACCCTTTACCACCCCCACGGTTTTCACAACCACAAAAGTCACAAATTTCTTTATTATCTTGTAAAGAGTTTGAGAGGGAGTTTGAGGTGAGGAAGAGATATTCATGTTGTACTCTAAAGAAATCCATGAAAAATTTGTGAGTCAAAATCCTAAACTTGCAAAACTGATTAAAGAGTTTGAGGATGTTTTTCCTGATGAGTTACCTAAGGGATTACCACCCTTGAGAGGAATTGAGCATCAAATTGATCTCATTCCAGGCGCACCTCTACCAAATAAACCTGCCTATAGATGTAACCCTTTTGAAACTAAGGAGTTGCAAAGACAAATCGAAGAATTGATGGGTATGGGCTATGTGCGTGAATCTATGAGTCCATGTGCAGTTCCTGCTTTGTTGGTTCCTAAAAAGGATGGTACTTGGCGTATGTGCATTGATAGTAGAGCTGTTAACAATATTACTATCAAGTACAGGTTTCCAATTCCCAGACTGGATGATATGTTGGACGAATTGAGTGGTTCAAATGTATTCTCAAAAGTTGATTTGAGAAGTGGTTACCATCAAATTCGTATGAGGGAAGGTGATGAATGGAAGACTGCGTTCAAGACAAAGCATGGGTTGTATGAATGGCTTGTAATGCCATTTGGATTGACCAATGCACCTAGCACGTTCATGAGATTAATGAACGAGGTGTTGAGGCCATTTCTTGGCAAGTTCGTGGTGGTACCTTGATGATATCCTTATTTACTCTAAAAATGAGGATGAACATTTAGATCATTTGTTTCAAGTTTTTTCTGTTTTAAGAACGCAAAAATTGTATGGAAAACTTGAAAAATGTGATTTTATGTTATATGAGGTCACTTTTCTTGGCTACATAGTTTCAGGTGATGGCGTGAAGGTGGATCCTTGCAAGGTTGAAGCAATTCAATCATGGCCTAGTCCGAAAACACTCACGGAGGTCCGTTCTTTCCATGGCCTAGCTTCTTTCTATAGAAGATTTATCAAGAATTTTAGCACACTCATGGCTCCTATAACTGAGTGTACTAAAAAGGGGACGTTTGAATGGACTACACAAGCTCAAAAGGCCTTTGAGGAAGTCAAGGAGAAAATGTGCAACACTCCTATTCTTGCACTCCCTGATTTTTCCAAACCATTTGAAGTTGAGTGTGACGCAAGTGGGAAAGGGATTGGAGCAGTTTTGATTCAAGAAGGGCGTCCAATTGCTTATTTCAGTGAAAAATTGAGTCAAGGCAAGTTGAATTATTCCACCTATGATAAAGAGTTCTATGCTATGGTACGAGCTCTAGATCATTGGTCACACTACTTGAGACCACAACCGTTCATATTACATTCGGACCATGAATCTTTAAGGTTCATCCATGGTCAAAAGAAGTTGAATTCAAGACATGCTAAATGGGTTGAATTCTTGCAAACCTTTAACTTTTCCTCTTAAATACAAGAGTGGAAAGGCTAATGTTGTTTGCGGATGCCTTATCTAGGAGACACAATTTGCTTGGAGTTGTCGAAGCAAAGGTTCTTGGGTTTGATTTGATCAAAGCATACTACAAGGAGGATGGCGATTTCAATGAAATAATACAGAAATGTGTCCATGGAGTATATGACTTATTTTCCTTACATGATGGCTTTCTTTTTAAGGGAAATCGGTTATGCATTCCTAAGTGTCCTATTAGAAGCTTGTTGATTCATGAGGCTCATGGAGGAGGTCTAGCTGGTCACGTGGGAATTCAAAAAACAATGGAGCTTCTTCAAGCTCACTTTTATTGGCCGAAAATGTTAGCCACGGTTCATCATGTGGTTAGTCGTTGTTCTACTTGTCAAAGGGCCAAGATGGTGTTTCACAAAGGTCTCTACAAGCCTTTGCCAGTTCCGGAAAGACCTTGGGAGGATGTGAGCATGGATTTCATTGTGGCTTTACCTAGAACTCAAAGGGGTAAAGACTCAATCATGGTGGTTGTTGATCGGTTTTCAAAAATGGCTCATTTCATTCCTTGTCACAAAACCGAAGATGCTATGAAAGTGGCTAAGTTATACTTTGAAGAAGTGGTTCGTTTTCATGGGGTGCCACGCACCATTGTGTCCGATCGTGATACAAAAATTCTTAGTCATTTTTGGAAATCAATATGGCGCCTAATGGGAACAAAGCTGCTGTTTTCTACTTCACACCATCCACAAACCGATGGGCAAACTGAAGTGGTGAATAGAATTCTGGGTTCGTTGCTTAGGACCTTGGTTAGTAAGAGTGCTAAGGATTGGGATGTCAAGCTAGCTCATGCCGAGTTTGCTTACAATCGGACTCCTAGTACTACTACAAAGTACTCTCCTTTTGAAGTGGTCTATGGTGTCAATCCTTATGTTCCTATTGATCTCATAGCTGCCACAAGACAAGTTCGTTCATGGTGGAGCTAAGGAACAAGCCGAGTTCATGTTGAAGGTCCACAAGGAAGTTAGGAAGAACATTGAGAAAGCAAATGAAGTCTACAAGAAACAAGCCAACAAGAGGGTGAAAAACGTGAAGCAATTTGAAGTTGGTGACTTAGTGTGGATTTACATGAGGAAAGAGAGGTTTCCTAGCAAAAGAAAGAACAAACTTATGCCAAGAGCCGAAGGACCATTTGAAATCGTGGGAAAGATCAATGACAATGCATACAAGGTTGATTTGGGGGCCAATTTGGTGTCTCAAGCACATTCAACGTTGGGGACCTTGCTCCATACTTTGATGATGACGAATTGAGGGCAATTCCTTTTGAAGAAGAGGAGGATGACCAATATGGTCCAAGTTCTAATATTTGTCAAGGTGAGGTCCAAGTTCAAAGCAATGCA
>NW_018744386.1:0-53522 GCF_001683475.1 Chenopodium quinoa | reverse complement strand
ACATGTTATGAGAAATAATGAGTTCATTTGATAAGATATGAATGAAATAGGCATCCTACTAGTCAAACATGCCTTACTTGGGCCAATTTTAGGTGAAAATGAACCCTAAAACACTTAAATTGCACCTTTCTTGTGATTTCAAGCCTTAGCCGCCTATAACTAAGTAATAATGACATGTTCTGAAATGAATGAGTTCATTTGAAAAGAAATGTAGGAAATAGGCATCCTAGTAGTCAAACAGACCTTACTTGGGCCAATTTAGACGAAAATGAACCCTAAACACTTAAATTGCTCCTTTCTTGTGATTTCAAGCCCTAGCCGCCTATAACTAAGTAATAATGACATGTTATGAGAAAGAATGAGTTCATTTGACAAGAAATGTATGAAATAGGCATCCTAGTAGTCAAACAGGCCTTACTTGGGCCAATTTGGATGAAAATGAACCCTTAAACACTTAAATTGCTCCTTTCTTGTGATTTAAAGCCTTATCCGCCTATAACTAAATCATAATAACATGTTATGAGAACGAATGAGTTCATTTGACAAGAAATGTAGGAAATAGGCATCCTAGTAGTCAAATAGTCCTTACTTGGCCAATTTGGGAAAATGAACCCTAAAACACTTAAATTGCTCCTTTCTTGTGATTTCAAGCCTTATCTGCCTATAACAAAGTAATAATGACATGTTATGAGAAAGAATGAGTTCATTTGACAAGAAATGTAGGAAATAGGCATCCTAGTAGTCAAACAGGCCTTACTTGGGCCAATTTAAACAAAAATAAACCCTAAAACACTTAAAATTGCTCCTTTCTTGTGATTTAAGGCCTTAGCCGCCTAATAAATATGTAATAATGACATGATATGAGAAATAATGAGTTAATTTGACAAGAAATGTAGGAAATAGGAATCCTAGTAAGTCCAACAGGCCTTACTTTGGCCAATTGGGGTGAAAATGAACCCTAAAACGCTTAAATTGCTCCTTTCTTGTGATTTTAAGACTTAGCTGCTTATAACTAAGTAATATTGACTTGTTATGAGAAATAATGAGTTCATTTGACAAGATATGAAGGAAATAGGCATCCTACTAGTCAAATAGGCCCTTACTTGGGCCATTTTAGGTGAAAATGAACCCCAAAACACTTAAATTGCACCTTTGTTGAGATTTCAAGCCTTAGCCGCCTATAACTAAGTAATAATGACATGTTATGAGAAAGAATGAGTTCATTTGAAAGGAAATGTAGGAAATAGGCATCCTAGTAGTCAATTAGGCCTTACTTGGGCCATTTTAGGTGAAAATGAACCCTAAAACACTTAAATTGCTCCTTTCTTGTGATTTCAAGCCTTAGCCGCCTATAACTAAATAATAATGACATGTTATGAGAAAGAACTAGTTCATTTGAAAGGAAATGTAGGAAATAGGCATCCTAGTAGTCAAACAGGCCTTACTTGGGCCAATTTAGACAAAAATGAACCCTAAAACACTTAAATTGCTCCTTTCTTTTGATTTCAAGCCTTAGCCGCCTATAACTAAGTAATAATGACATGTTAAGAGAAAGAATGAGTTTATATGAAAAGAAATGTAGGAAATAGGCATCCTAGTAATCAAACAGGCATTACTTTGCCCAATTTAGACGAATATGAAACCTAAACACTTAAATTGCTCCTTTCTTGAGATTTCAAAGCCTTAGCCGCCTATAAATAAGTAATAAAAACATGTTATGAGAAAGAATGAGTTCATTTGACAAGAAATGTATGAAATAGCATCCTAGTAGTCAAACAAGCCTTACTTGGCCAATTTGGATGAAAATGAACCTTAAAACACTTAAATTGCTCCTTTCTTGTGATTTCAAGCCTTAGCCGCCTATAACTAAATCATAATAACATGTTATGAGAACGAATGAGTTCATTTGACAAGAAATGTAGGAAATAGGCATCCTAGTAGTCAATAGTCCTTACTTGTCCAATTTGGTGGAAAATGAACCCTAAAACACTTAAATTGCTCCTTTCTTGTGATTTCAAGCCTTATCTGCCTATAACAAAGTAATAATGACATGTTATTAGAAATAATGAGTTCCTTTGACAAGAAATGTAGGAAATAGGCGTCCTAGTAGTCAAACAGGCCTTACTTGGGCCAATTTAAAACAAAAATGAACCCTAAAACACTTAAAATTGCTCCTTTCTTGTAATTTCAAGCCTTAGCCGCCTATAACAAAGTAATAATGACATGTTATGAGAAAGAATGAATTCATTTGACACGAAATGTAGGAAATAGACATCCTAGTAGTCCAACATGCCTTACTTGGGCCAATTTGGGTAAAAATGAACCCTAAAACACTTAAATTGCTCCTTTCTTGTGATTTTAAGACTTAGCTGCTTATAACTAAGTAATAATGACATGTTATGAGACATAATGAGTTCTTTTGACAAAAATATGAAGGAAATAGGCGTCCTACTATTCAAACAGGCATTACTTGGCCCAATTTAGACGAATATGAAACCTAAAACACTTAAATTGCTCCTTTCTTGTGATTTCAAGCCTTAGCCGCCTATAACTAAGTAATAATGACATGTTATGAGAAAGAATGAGTTCATTTGAAAGGAAATGTAGGAAATAGGCAACCTAGTAGTCAAACAGGCCTTACTTGGGCCAATTTAAACTAAAATGAACCCTTAAACACTTAAATTGCTCCTTTCTTGTGATTTTAAAGCCTTAGCCACCTATAACTAAGTAATAATGACTTGTTATGAGAAAGAATGAGTTCATTTATAAAGAAATATAGGAAATAGGAATCCTAGTAGTCAAACTGACCTTACTTGAGCCAATTTAGACTAAAATGAAACCTAAAACACTTTAATTACTCCTTTCTTGTGATTTCAAGCCTTAGCCGCCTATAACTAAGTAATAATGACATTTTATGAGAAAAAATGAGTTCATTTGAAAATAAATGTAGGAAATAGGCATCCTAGTAGTCAAACAGGCCTTAGTTGGGCCAATTTAGACTAAAATGAAACCTAAAACACTTAAATTGCTCCTTTCTTGTGATTTTAAGGCCTTAGCTGCTTATAACTAAGTAATAATGACATGTTATGAGAAATAATGAGTTCATTTGAAAGGAAATGTAGGAAATAGGCATCCTAGTAAGTGAAACAGGCCTTACTTGGGCCAATTTAGACTAAAATGAAACCTAAAACACTTAAATTGCTCCTTTCTTGTGATTTTAAGCCTTAGATGCTTATAACTAAGTAATAATGACATGTTATGAGAAAGAATGAGTTCATTTGACAAGATATGTTGGAAATAGGCATCCTACTAGTCAAACAGGCCTTACTTGGGCCATTTTATGTGAAAATGAACCCTAAAACACTTAAATTGCTACTTTCTTGTGATTTCAAGCCTTAGCCGCTTATAACTAAGTAATAATGACATGTTATGAGAAAGAATGAGTTAATTTGAAAGGAAATGTAGGAAATAGGCATCCTAGTAGTCAAATAGGCATTACTTGGCCCAATTTAGACGAATATGAAACCTAAAACACTTAAATTGCTCCTTTCTTGTGATTTCAAGCCTTAGCCGCCTATAACTAAGTAGTAATGACATGTTATGAGAAAGAATGAGTTCATTTGACAAGAAATGTATGAAATAGGCATCCTAGTAGTCAAACAGGCCTTACTTGGGCCAATTTGGATGAAAATGAACCCTTAAACACTTAAATTGCTCCTTTCTTGTGATTTCAAAGCCTTATCCGCCTATAACTAAATCATAATAACATGTTATGAGAACGAATGAGTTCATTTGACAAGAAATGTAGGAAATAGGCATCCTAGTAGTCAAATAGTCCTTACTTGTCCAATTTGGTGGAAAATGAACCCTAAAACACTTAAATTGCTCCTTTCTTGTGATTTCAAGCCTTATCTGCCTATAACAAAGTAATAATGACATGTTATGAGAAAGAATGAGTTCATTTGACAAGAAATGTAGGAAATAGGCATCCTAGTAGTCAAACAGGCCTTACCTGGGCCAATTTAAACAAAAATAAACCCTTAAAACACTTAAATTGCTCCTTTCTTGTGATTTAAGGCCTTAGCCGCCTATAACTATGTAATAATGACATGATTATGAGAAATAATGAGTTAATTTGACAAGAAATGTAGGAAATAGGAATCCTAGTAGTCCAACAGGCCTTACTTTGGCCAATTGGGGTGAAAATGAACCCTAAAACGCTTAAATTGCTCCTTTCTTGTGATTTTAAGACTTAGCTGCTTATAACTAAGTAATATTGACTTGTTATGAGAAATAATGAGTTCATTTGACAAGATATGAAGGAAATAGGCATCCTACTAGTCAAATAGGCCTTACTTGGGCCATTTTAGGTGAAAATGAACCCCAAAACACTTAAATTGCACCTTTGTTGAGATTTCAAGCCTTAGCCGCCTATAACTAAGTAATAATGACATGTTATGAGAAAGAATGAGTTCATTTGAAAGGAAATGTAGGAAATAGGCATCCTAGTAGTCAATTAGGCCTTACTTGGGCCATTTTAGGTGAAAATGAACCTAAAACACTTAAATTGCTCCTTTCTTGTGATTTCAAGCCTTAGCCGCCTATAACTAAATAATAATGACATGTTATGAGAAAGAACTAGTTCATTTGAAAGGAAATGTAGGAAATAGGCATCCTAGTAGTCAAACAGGCCTTACTTGGGCCAATTTAGACAAAAATGAACCCTAAAACACTTAAATTGCTCCTTTCTTTTGATTTCAAGCCTTAAGCCGCCTATAACTAAGTAATAATGACATGTTAAGAGAAAGAATGAGTTTATATGAAAAGAAATGTAGGAAATAGGCATCCTAGTAATCAAACAGGCATTACTTTGCCCAATTTAGACGAATATGAAACCTAAACACTTAAATTGCTCCTTTCTTGAGATTTCAAGCCTTAGCCGCCTATAAATAAGTAATAAAAACATGTTATGAGAAAGAATGAGTTCATTTGAAAAGAAATGTATGAAATAGCCATCCTAGTAGTCAAACAAGCCTTACTTGGCCAATTTAGACTGAAAATGAACCTTAAACACTTAAATTGCTCCTTTCTTGTGATTTCAAGCCTTAGCCGCCTATAACTAATAATAATAACATGTTATGAGAAAGAATGAGTTCATTTGACAAGAAATGTAGGAAATAGGCATCCTAGTAGTCAAATAGCCTTACTTGTCCAATTTGGTGGAAAATGAACCCTAAAACACTTAAATTGCTCCTTTCTTGTGATTTCAAGCCTTATCTGCCTATAACAAAGTAATAATGACATGTTATTAGAAATAATGAGTTCCTTTGACAAGAAATGTAGGAAATAGGCGTCCTAGTAGTCAAACAGGCCTTACTTGGGCCAATTTAAACAAAAATGAACCCTAAAACACTTAAATTGCTCCTTTCTTGTAATTTCAAGCCTTAGCCGCCTATAACAAAGTAATAATGACATGTTATGAGAAAGAATGAATTCATTTGACACGAAATGTAGGAAATAGACATCCTAGTAGTCCAACATGCCTTACTTGGGCCAATTTGGGTAAAAATGAACCCTAAAACACTTAAATTGCTCCTTTCTTGTGATTTTAAGACTTAGCTGCTTATAACTAAGTAATAATGACATGTTATGAGAAATAATGAGTTCTTTTGACAAAGATAATGTAAGGAAATAGGCATCCTACTATTCAAACAGGCATTACTTGGCCCAATTTAGACGAATATGAAACCTAAAACACTTAAATTGCTCCTTTCTTGTGATTTCAAGCCTTAGCCGCCTATAACTAAGTAATAATGACATGTTATGAGAAAGAATGAGTTCATTTGAAAGGAAATGTAGGAAATAGGCAACCTAGTAGTCAAACAGGCCTTACTTGGGCCAATTTAGACTAAAATGAACCCTTAAAACACTTAAATTGCTCCTTTCTTGTGATTTTAAGCCTTAGCGCCTATAACTAAGTAATAATGACATGTTATGAGAAAGAATGAGTTCATTTGATAAAGAAATGTAGGAAATAGGATCCTAGTAGTCAAACAGGCCTTACTTGAGCCAATTTAGACTAAAATGAAACCTAAAACACTTTAAATTACTCCTTTCTTGTGATTTCAAGCCTTAGCCGCCTATAACTAAGTAATAATGACATTTTATGAGAAAGAATGAGTTCATTTGAAAAGAAATGTAGGAAATAGGCATCCTAGTAGTCAAACAGGCCTTACTTGGGCCAATTTAGACTAAAATGAAACCTAAAACACTTAAATTGCTCCTTTCTTGTGATTTTAAGCCTTAGCTGCCTATAACTAAGTAATAATGACATGTTATGAGAAATAATGAGTTCATTTGAAAGGAAATGTAGGAAATAGGCATCCTAGTAGTCAAACAGGCCTTACTTGGGCCAATTTAGACTAAAATGAAACCTAAAACACTTAAATTGCTCCTTTCTTGTGATTTTAAGCCTTAGATGCCTATAACTAAGTAATAATGACATGTTATGAGAAAGAATGAGTTCATTTGACAAGAAATGTAGGAAATAGGCATCCTACTAGTCAAACAGGCCTTACTTGGGCCATTTTATGTGAAAATGAACCCTAAAACACTTAAATTGCTACTTTCTTGTGATTTCAAGCCTTAGCCGCTTATAACTAAGTAATAATGACATGTTATGAGAAAGAATGAGTTCATTTGAAAGGAAATGTAGGAAATAGGCATCCTAGTAGTCAAACAGGCATTACTTGGCCAATTTAGACGAAATATGAAACCTAAAACACTTAAATTGCTCCTTTCTTGTGATTTCAAGCCTTAGCCGCCTATAACTAAGTAATAATGACATGTTATGAGAAAGAATGAGTTCATTTGAAAGGAAATGTAGGAAATAGGCATCCTAGTAGTCAAACAGGCCTTACTTGGGCCAATTTAGACTAAAATGAACCCTAAAACACTTAAATTGCTCCTTTCATGTGATTTCAAGCCTTAGCCGCCTATAACTAAGTAATAATGACATGTTATGAGAAAGAATGAGTTCATTTGAAAGGAAATGTAGGAAATAGGCATCCTAGTAGTCAAACAGGCCTTACTTGGGCCAATTTAGACTGAAAATGAACCTAAAACACTTAAATTGCTCCTTTCTTGTGATTTCAAGCCTTAGCGCCTATAACTAAGTAATAATGACATGTTATGAGAAAGAATGAGTTCATTTGAAAGGAAATGTAGGAAATAGGCATCCTAGTAGTCAAACAGGCCTTACTTGGGCCAATTTAGACTAAAATGAACCCTAAAACACTTAAATTGCTCCTTTCTTGTGATTTCAAGCCTTAGCCGCCTATAACTAAGTAATAGTGACATGTTATGAGAAAGAATGAGTTCATTTGAAAGGAAATGTGGAAATAGGCATCCTACTAGTCAAACAGGCCTTACTTGGGCCAATTTAGACTAAAATGAACCCTAAAACACTTAAATTGCTCCTTTCTTGTGATTTCAAGCCTTAGCTGCCTATAACTAAGTAATAATGACATGTTATGAGAAAGAATGAGTTAATTTGAAAGGAAATGTAGGAAATAGGCATCCTAGTAGTCAAACAGGCCTTACTTGGCCAATTTAGACGAAATATGAACCTAAAACACTTAAATTGCTCCTTTCTTGTGATTTCAAGCCTTAGCCGCCTATAACTAAGTAATAATGACATGTTATGAGAAAGAATGAGTTCATTTGAAAGGAAATGTAGGAAATAGGCATCCTAGTAGTCAAACAGGCCTTACTTGGGCCAATTTAGACTAAAATGAACCCTAAAACACTTAAATTGCTCCTTTCTTGTGATTTCAAGCCTTAGCCGCCTATAACTAAGTAATAATGACATGTTATGAGAAAGAATGAGTTCATTTGAAAGGAAATGTAGGAAATAGGCATCCTAGTAGTCAAACAAGCCTTACTTGGGCCAATTTTAGGTAAAATGAACCCTAAAACACTTAAATTGCTCCTTTCTTGTGATTTCAAGCCTTAGCCGCCTATAACTAAGTAATAATGACATGTTATGAGAAAGAATGAGTTCATTTGAAAGGAAATGTAGGAAATAGGCATCCTAGTAGTCAAACAGGCCTTACTTGGGCCAATTTAGACTAAAATGAACCCTTAAAACACTTAAATTGCTCCTTTCTTGTGATTTCAAGCCTTAGCCGCCTATAACTAAGTAATAGTGACATGTTATGAGAAAGAATGAGTTCATTTGAAAGGAAATGTAGGAAAAAGGCATCCTAGTAGTCAAACAGGCCTTACTTGGGCCAATTTAGACTAAAATGAACCCTAAAACACTTAAATTGCTCCTTTCTTGTGATTTGAAGCCTTAGCTGCCTATAACTAAGTAATAATGACATGTTATGAGAAAGAATGAGTTCATTTGAAAGGAAATGTAGGAAATAGGCAATCCTAGTAGTCAAACAGGCCTTACTTGGGCCAATTTAGACTAAAATGAACCCTAAAACACTTAAATTGCTCCTTTCTTGTGATTTCAAGCCTTAGCCGCCTATAACTAAGTAATAATGACATGTTATGAGAAAGAATGAGTTCATTTGAAAGGAAATGTAGGAAATAGGCATCCTAGTAGTCAAACAGGCCTTACTTGGGCCATTTTAGGTGAAAATGAACCCTTAAACACTTAAATTGCTCCTTTCTTGTGATTTCAAGCCTTAGCGCCTATAACTAAGTAATAATGACATGTTATGAGAAAGAATGAGTTCATTTGAAAGGAAATGTAGGAAATAGGCATCCTAGTAGTCAAACAGGCCTTACTTGGGCCAATTTAGACTAAAATGAACCCTAAAACACTTAAATTGCTCCTTTCTTGTGATTTCAAGCCTTAGCCGCCTATAACTAAGTAATAATGACATGTTATGAGAAAGAATGAGTTCATTTGAAAGGAAATGTAGGAAAATAGGCATCCTACTAGTCAAACAGGCCTTACTTGGGCCAATTTAGACTAAAATGAACCCTAAAACACTTAAATTGCTCCTTTCTTGTGATTTCAAGCCTTAGCTGCCTATAACTAAGTAATAATGACATGTTATGAGAAAGAATGAGTTCATTTGAAAGGAAATGTAGGAAATAGGCATCCTAGTAGTCAAACAGGCCTTACTTGGGCCAATTTAGTCTAAAATGAAACCTAAAACACTTAAATTGCTCCTTTCTTGTGATTTCAAGCCTTAGCCGCCTATAAATAAGTAATAATGACATGTTATGAGAAAGAATGAATTCATTTGACAAGAAATGTAGGAAATAGACATCCTAGTAGTCAAACAGCCTTACTTGGGCCAATTTAGACTAAAATGAACCCTAAAACACTTAAATTGCTCCTTTCTTGTGATTTTAAGCCTTAGCTGCTTATAACTAAGTAATAATGACATGTTATGAGAAAGAATGAGTTCATTTGACAAGAAATGTAGGAAATAGGCATCCTAGTAGTCAAACAGGCCTTACTTGGGCCAATTTAGTGAAAATGAACCCTAAAACACTTAAATTGCTCCTTTCTTGTGATTTCAAGCCTTAGCGCCTATAACTAAGTAATAATGACATGTTATGAGAAAGAATGAGTTCATTTGAAAGGAAATGTAGGAAATAGGCATCCTAGTAGTCAAACAGGCCTTACTTGGCCAATTTAGACGAAAATGAAACCTAAAACACTTAAATTGCTCCTTTCTTGTGATTTCAAGCCTTAGCCGCCTATAACTAAGTAATAATGACATGTTATGAGAAAGAATGAGTTCATTTGAAAGGAAATGTAGGAAATAGGCAACCTAGTAGTCAAACAGGCCTTACTTGGGCCAATTTAGACTAAAATGAACCCTAAAACACTTAAATTGCTCCTTTCTTGTGATTTCAAGCCTTAGCCACCTATAACTAAGTAATAATGACATGTTATGAGAAAGAATGAGTTCATTTGAAAGAAATGTAGGAAATAGGCATCCTAGTAGTCAAACAGGCCTTACTTGGGCCATTTTAGGTGAAAATGAACGCTAAAACACTTAAATTGCTCCTTTTCTTGTGATTTCAAGCCTTAGACGCCTATAACTAAGTAATAATGACATGTTATGAGAAAGAATGAGTTCATTTGAAAGGAAATGTAGGAAATAGGCATCCTAGTAGTCAAACAGGCCTTACTTGGGCCAATTTAGACTAAAATGAACCCTTAAACACTTAAATTGCTCCTTTCTTGTGATTTCAAGCCTTAGCCGCCTATAACTAAGTAATAGTGACATGTTATGAGAAAGAATGATTCATTTGAAAGGAAAGTGGGAAAAAGGCATCCTACTAGTCAAACAGGCCTTACTTGGGCCAATTTAGACTAAAATGAACCCTAAAACACTTAAATTGCTCCTTTCTTGTGATTTGAAGCCTTAGCTGCCTATAACTAAGTAATAATGACATGTTATGAGAAAGAATGAGTTCATTTGAAAGGAAATGTAGGAAATAGGCATCCTAGTAGTCAAACAGGCCTTACTTGGGCCAATTTAGACTAAAATGAACCCTAAAACACTTAAATTGCTCCTTTCATGTGATTTCAAGCCTTAGCCGCCTATAACTAAGTAATAATGACATGTTATGAGAAAGAATGAGTTCATTTGAAAGGAAATGTAGGAAATAGGCATCCTAGTAGTCAAACAAGCCTTACTTGGGCCAATTTTAGGTGAAAATGAACCCTAAAACACTTAAATTGCTCCTTTCTTGTGATTTCAAGCCTTAGCCGCCTATAACTAAGTAATAATGACATGTTATGAGAAAGAATGAGTTCATTTGAAAGGAAATGTAGGAAATAGGCATCCTAGTAGTCAAACAGGCCTTACTTGGGCCAATTTAGACTGAAAATGAACCCTAAAACACTTAAATTGCTCCTTTCTTGTGATTTCAAGCCTTAGCCGCCTATAACTAAGTAATAGTGACATGTTATGAGAAAGAATGAGTTCATTTGAAAGGAAAGTGGGAAATAGGCATCCTACTAGTCAAACAGGCCTTACTTGGGCCAATTTAGACTAAAATGAACCCTAAAACACTTAAATTGCTCCTTTCTTGTGATTTCAAGCCTTAGCTGCCTATAACTAAGTAATAATGACATGTTATGAGAAAGAATGAGTTCATTTGAAAGGAAATGTAGGAAATAGGCATCCTAGTAGTCAAACAGGCCTTACTTGGGCCAATTTAGTCTAAAATGAAACCTAAAACACTTAAATTGCTCCTTTCTTGTGATTTCAAGCCTTAGCCGCCTATAAAAAGTAATAATGACATGTTATGAGAAAGAATGAGTTCATTTGAAAGGAAATGTAGGAAATAGACATCCTAGTAGTCAACAGGCCTTACTTGGGCCAATTTAGACTAAAATGAACCCTAAAACACTTAAATTGCTCCTTTCTTGTGATTTTAAGCCTTAGCTGCTTATAACTAAGTAATAATGACATGTTATGAGAAAGAATGAGTTCATTTGACAAGATATGTTGGAAATAGGCATCCTACTAGTCAAACAGGCCTTACTTGGGCCATTTTAGTGAAAATGAACCCTAAAACACTTAAATTGCTCCTTTCTTGTGATTTCAAGCCTTAGCCGCCTATAACTAAGTAATAATGACATGTTATGAGAAAAAATGAGTTCATTTGAAAGGAAATGTAGGAAATAGGCATCCTAGTAGTCAAACAGGCCTTACTTGGGCCAATTTAGACTAAAATGAACCCTTAAACACTTAAATTGCTCCTTTCTTGTGATTTCAAGCCTTAGCCGCCTATAACTAAGTAATAGTGACATGTTATGAGAAAGAATGAGTTCATTTGAAAGGAAAGTGGGAAAAAGGCATCCTAGTAGTCAAATAGGCCTTACTTGGACAATTTAGACTAAAATAAACCCTAAAACACTTAAATTGCTCCTTTCTTGTGATTTCAAGCCTTAGCCACCTATAACTAAGTAAAAATGACATGTTATGGAAAGAATGAGTTCATTTGAAAAGAAATGTAGGAAATAGGAATCCTAGTAGTCAAACAGGCCTTACTTGGGCCAATTTAGACTAAAATGAACCTTAAAACACTTAAATTGCTCCTTTCTTGTGATTTCAAGCCTTATGCGCCTATAACTAAGTAATAATGACATGTTATGAGAAAAAATGAATTCATTTGACAAGAAATGTAGGAAATAGACATCCTAGTAGTCCAACAGGCCTTACTTGGGCCAATTTGGGTAAAAATGAACCCTAAAACACTTAAATTGCTCCTTTCTTGTGATTTTAAGCCTTAGGTGCTTATAACTAAGTAATAATGACATGTTATGAGAAAGAATGAGTTCATTTGAAAGGAAATGTAGGAAATAGGCATCCTAGTAGTCAAACAGGCCTTACTTGGGCCATTTTAGGTGAAAATGAACCCTAAAACACTTAAATTGCTCCTTTTTTGTGATTTCAAGCCTTAGACGCCTATAACTAAGTAATAATGACATGTTATGAGAAAGAATGAGTTCATTTGAAAGGAAATGTAGGAAATAGGCATCCTAGTAGTCAAACAGGCCTTACTTGGGCCAATTTAGACTAAAATGAACCCTTAAACACTTAAATTGCTCCTTTCTTGTGATTTCAAGCCTTAGGTGCTTATAACTAAGTAATAATGACATGTTATGAGAAAGAATGAGTTCATTTGAAAGGAAATGTAGGAAATAGGCATCCTAGTAGTCAAACAGGCCTTACATGGGCCAATTGGGTGAAAATAAACCCTAAAACACTTAAATTGCTTTTTTTTTGTGATTTCAAGCCTTAGACGCCTATAACTAAGTAATAATGACATGTTATGAGAAAGAATGAGTTTATTTGAAAGGAAATGTAGGAAATAGGCATCCTAGTAGTCAAACAGGCCTTACTTGGGCCAATTTAGACTAAAATGAAACCTAAAACACTTAAATTGCTCCTTTCTTGTGATTTCAAGCCTTATGCGCCTATAACTAAGTAATAATGACATGTTAAGAGAAAGAATGAATTCATTTGACAAGAAATGTGGGAAATAGACGTCCTAGTAGTCCAACAGGCCTTACTTGGGCCAATTTAGGGTAAAATGAACCCTAAAACACTTAAATTGCTCCTTTCTTGTGATTTTAAGCCTTAGGTGCTTATAACTAAGTAATAATGACATGTTATGAGAAAGAATGAGTTCATTTGAAAGGAAATGTAGGAAATAGGCATCCTAGTAGTCAAACAGGCCTTACATGGGCCAATTTAGGTGAAAATGAACCCTAAAACACTAAATTGCTCCTTTTTTGTGATTTCAAGCCTTAGCGCCTATAACTAAGTAATAATGACATGTTATGAGAAAGAATGAGTTCATTTGAAAGGATATGTAGGAAATAGGCATCCTAGTAGTCAAACAGGCCTTACTTGGGCCAATTTAGACTAAAATGAACCCTTAAACACTTAAATTGCTCCTTTCTTGTGATTTCAAGCCTTAGCTGCTTATAACTAAGTAATAATGACATGTTATGAGAAAGAATGAGTTCATTTGACAAGATATGTGGAAATAGGCATCCTACTAGTCAAACAGGCCTTACTTGGGCCATTTTAGGTGAAAATGAACGCTAAAACACTTAAATTGCTCCTTTTTTGTGATTTCAAGCCTTAGACGCCTATAACTAAGTAATAATGACATGTTATGAGAAAGAATGAGTTCATTTGAAAGGAAATGTAGGAAATAGGCATCCTAGTAGTCAAACAGGCCTTACTTGGGCCAATTTAGACTAAAATGAACCCTTAAAACACTTAAATTGCTCCTTTCTTGTGATTTCAAGCCTTAGCCGCCTATAACTAAGTAATAGTGACATGTTATGAGAAAGAATGAGTTCATTTGAAAGGAAAGTGGGAAAAAGGCATCCTAGTAGTCAAACAGGCCTTACTTGGGCCAATTTAGACTAAAATGAACCCTAAAACACTTAAATTGCTCCTTTCTTGTGATTTCAAGCCTTAGCTGCCTATAACGAAGTAATAATGACATGTTATGAGAAAGAATGAGTTCATTTGAAAGGAAATGTAGGAAATAGGCAACCTAGTAGTCAAACAGGCCTTACTTGGGCCAATTTAGACTAAAATGAACCCTAAAACACTTAAATTGCTCCTTTCATGTGATTTCAAGCCTTAGCCGCCTATAACTAAGTAATAATGACATGTTATGAGAAAGAATGAGTTCCTTTGAAAGGAAATGTAGGAAATAGGCATCCTAGTAGTCAAACAAGCCTTACTTGGGCCATTTTAGGTGAAAATGAACCCTAAAACACTTAAATTGCACCTTTCTTTTGATTTCAAGCCTTAGTCGCCTATAACTAAGTAATAATGACATGTTATGATAATGAATGAGTTCATTTGAAAGGAAATGTAGGAAATAGGCATCCTAGTAGTCAAACAGACCTTACTTGGGCCAATTTAGACGAAAATGAACCCTAAAACACTTAAATTGCTCCTTTCTTGTGATTTCAAGCCTTAGCCGCCTATAACTAAGTAATAGTGACATGTTATGAGAAAGAATGTTCATTTGAAAGGAAAGTGGGAAAAAGGCATCCTACTAGTCAAACAGGCCTTACTTGGGCCAATTTAGACTAAAATGAACCCTAAAACACTTAAATTGCTCCTTTCTTGTGATTTCAAGCCTTAGCTGCCTATAACGAAGTAATAATGACATGTTATGAGAAAGAATGAGTTCATTTGAAAGGAAATGTAGGAAATAGGCATCCTAGTAGTCAAACAGGCCTTACTTGGGCCAATTTAGTCTAAAATGAAACCTAAAACACTTAAATTGCTCCTTTCTTGTGATTTCAAGGCTTAGCCGCCTATAAAAAAGTAATAATGACATGTTATGAGAAAGAATGAATTCATTTGACACGAAATGTAGGAAATAGACATCCTAGTAGTCCAACATGCCTTACTTGGGCCAATTTAGACTAAAATGAACCCTAAAACACTTAAATTGCTCCTTTCTTGTGATTTTAAGCCTTAGCTGCTTATAACTAAGTAATAATGACATGTTATGAGAAAGAAAGAGTTCATTTGACAAGATATGTTGGAAATAGGCATCCTACTAGTCAAACAGGCCTTACTTGGGCCATTTTATGTGAAAATGAACCCTAAAACACTTAAATTGCTACTTTCTTGTGATTTCAAGCCTTAGCCGCCTCTAACTAAGTAATAATGACATTTTATGAGAAAAAATGAGTTCATTTGAAAGGAAATGTAGGAAATAGGCATCCTAGTAGTCAAACAGGCCTTAGTTGAGCCAATTTAGACTAAAATGAACCCTTAAACACTTAAATTGCTCCTTTCTTCTGATTTCAAGCCTTTGCCGCCTATAACTAAGTAATAGTGACATGTTATGAGAAAGAATGAGTTCATTTGAAAGGAAAGTGGGAAAAAGGCATCCTAGTAGTCAAATAGGCCTTACTTGGACAATTTAGACTAAAATAAACCCTAAAACACTTAAATTGCTCCTTTCTTGTGATTTCAAGCCTTAGCCACCTATAACTAAGTAAAAATGACATGTTATGGAAATGAATGAGTTCATTTGAAAAGAAATGTAGGAAATAGGAATCCTAGTAGTCAAACAGGCCTTACTTGGGCCAATTTAGACTAAAATGAACCTTAAAACACTTAAATTGCTCCTTTCTTGTGATTTCAAGCCTTATGCGCCTATAACTAAGTAATAATGACATATTAAGAGAAAAAATGAATTCATTTGACAAGAAATGTAGGAAATAGACGTCCTAGTAGTCCAACAGGCCTTACTTGGGCCAATTTGGGTAAAAATGAACCCTAAAACACTTAAATTGCTCCTTTCTTGTGATTTTAAGCCTTAGGTGCTTATAACTAAGTAATAATGACATGTTATGAGAAAGAATGAGTTCATTAGACAGGATACTTAGGAAATAGGCATCCTACTAGTCAAACAGGCCTTACTTGGGCCATTTTAGGTGAAAATGAACCCTAAAACACTTAAATTGCTCCTTTTTTGTGATTTCAAGCCTTAGACGCCTATAACTAAGTAATAATGACATGTTATGAGAAAGAATGAGTTCATTTGAAAGGAAATGTAGGAAATAGGCATCCTAGTAGTCAAACAGGCCTTACTTGGGCCAATTTAGACTAAAATGAACCCTTAAACACTTAAATTGCTCCTTTCTTGTGATTTTAAGCCTTAGGTGCTTATAACTAAGTAATAATGACATGTTATGAGAAAGAATGAGTTCATTTGAAAGGAAATGTAGGAAATAGGCATCCTAGTAGTCAAACAGGCCTTACATGGGCCAATTGGGGTGAAAATAAACCCTAAAACACTTAAATTGCTTTTTTTTGTGAATTCAAGCCTTAGACGCCTATAACTAAGTAATAATGACATGTTATGAGAAAGAATGAGTTTATTTGAAAGGAAATGTAGGAAATAGGCATCCTAGTAGTCAAACAGGCCTTACTTGGGCCAATTTAGACTAAAATGAAACCTAAAACACATAAATTGCTCCTTTCTTGTGATTTCAAGCCTTATGCGCCTATAACTAAGTAATAATTTCATGTTAAGAGAAAGAATGAATTCATTTGACAAGAAATGTGGGAAATAGACGTCCTAGTAGTCAACAGGCCTTACTTGGGCCAATTTGGGTAAAAATGAACCCTAAAACACTTAAATTGCTCCTTTCTTGTGATTTTAAGCCTTAGGTGCTTATAACTAAGTAATAATGACATGTTATGAGAAAGAATGAGTTCATTTGAAAGGAAATGTAGAAAATAGGCATCCTAGTAGTCAAACAGGCCTTACATGGGCCAATTGGGGTGAAAATGAACCCTAAAACACTCAAATTGCTCCTTTTTTGTGATTTCAAGCCTTAGACGCCTATAACTAAGTAATAATGACATGTTATGAGAAAGAATGAGTTCATTTGAAAGGATATGTAGGAAATAGGCATCCTAGTAGTCAAACAGGCCTTACTTGGGCCAATTTAGACTAAAATGAACCCTTAAACACTTAAATTGCTCCTTTCTTGTGATTTCAAGCCTTAGCCGCTTATAACTAAGTAATAATGACATGTTATGAGAAAGAATGAGTTCATTTGAAAGAAATGTTGGAAATAGGCATCCTACTAGTCAAACAGGCCTTACTTGGGCCATTTTAGACTGAAAATGAACCTAAAACACTTAAATTGCTCCTTTCTTGTGATTTCAAGCCTTAGCCGCCTATAACTAAGTAATAATGACATGTTATGAGAAAGAATGAGTTCATTTGAAAGGAAATGTAGGAAATAGGCATCCTAGTAGTCAAACAGGCCTTACTTGGGCCAATTTAGACTAAAATGAACCTTAAACACTTAAATTGCTCCTTTCTTGTGATTTCAAGCCTTAGCCGCCTATAACTAAGTAATAATGACATGTTATGAGAAAGAATGAGTTCATTTGAAAGGAAATGTAGGAAAAAGGCATCCTAGTAGTCAAACAGGCCTTACTTGGGCCAATTTAGACTAAAATGAACCCTAAAACACTTAAATTGCTCCTTTCTTGTGATTTCAAGCCTTAGCCGCCTATAACTAAGTAATAATGACATGTTATGAGAAAGAATGAGTTCATTTGAAAGGAAATGTAGGAAATAGGCATCCTAGTAGTCAAACAGGCCTTACTTGGGCCAATTTAGACTAAAATGAACCCTAAAACACTTAAATTGCTCCTTTCTTGTGATTTCAAGCCTTAGCCGCCTATAACTAAGTAATAATGACATGTTATGAGAAAGAATGAGTTCATTTGAAAGGAAATGTAGGAAATAGGCATCCTAGTAGTCAAACAGGCCTTACTTGGGCCATTTTAGGTGAAAATGAACCCTAAAACACTTAAATTGCTCCTTTCTTGTGATTTCAAGCCTTAGCGCCTATAACTAAGTAATAATGACATGTTATGAGAAAGAATGAGTTCATTTGAAAGGAAATGTAGGAAATAGGCATCCTAGTAGTCAAACAGGCCTTACTTGGGCCAATTTAGACGAAAATGAACCCTAAAACACTTAAATTGCTCCTTTCTTGTGATTTCAAGCCTTAGCCGCCTATAACTAAGTAATAATGACATGTTATGAGAAAGAATGAGTTCATTTGAAAGGAAAGTGGGAAAAAGGCATCCTAGTAGTCAAACAGGCCTTACTTGGGCCAATTTAGACTAAAATGAACCCTAAAACACTTAAATTGCTCCTTTCTTGTGATTTCAAGCCTTAGCCGCCTATAACTAAGTAATAATGACATGTTATGAGAAAGAATGAGTTCATTTGAAAGGAAATGTAGGAAATAGGCATCCTAGTAGTCAAACAGGCCTTACTTGGGCCAATTTAGACTAAAATGAAACCTAAAACACTTAAATTGCTCCTTTCTTGTGATTTCAAGCCTTAGCCGCCTATAACTAAGTAATAATGACATGTTATGAGAAAGAATGAATTCATTTGACAAGAAATGTAGGAAATAGACATCCTAGTAGTCCAACAGGCCTTACTTGGGCCAATTTAGACTAAAATGAACCCTAAAACACTTAAATTGCTCCTTTCTTGTGATTTTAAGCCTTAGCTGCTTATAACTAAGTAATAATGACATGTTATGAGAAAGAATGAGTTCATTTGAAAGAAATGTAGGAAATAGGCATCCTAGTAGTCAAACAGGCCTTACTTGGGCCAATTTAGTGAAAATGAACCCTAAAACACTTAAATTGCTCCTTTCTTGTGATTTCAAGCCTTAGCCGCCTATAACTAAGTAATAATGACATGTTATGAGAAAGAATGAGTTCATTTGAAAGGAAATGTAGGAAATAGGCATCCTAGTAGTCAAACAGGCCTTACTTGGGCCAATTTAGACTAAAATGAACCCTTAAACACTTAAATTGCTCCTTTCTTGTGATTTCAAGCCTTAGCCGCCTATAACTAAGTAATAGTGACATGTTATGAGAAAGAATGAGTTCATTTGAAAGGAAAGTGGGAAATAGGCATCCTAGTAGTCAAACAGGCCTTACTTGGGCCAATTTAGACTAAAATGAACCCTAAAACACTTAAATTGCTCCTTTCTTGTGATTTCAAGCCTTAGCCGCCTATAACTAAGTAATAATGACATGTTATGAGAAAGAATGAGTTCATTTGAAAGGAAATGTAGGAAATAGGCATCCTAGTAGTCAAACAGGCCTTACTTGGGCCAATTTAGACTAAAATGAACCTAAAACACTTAAATTGCTCCTTTCTTGTGATTTCAAGCCTTAGCCGCCTATAACTAAGTAATAATGACATGTTATGAGAAAGAATGAGTTCATTTGAAAGAAATGTAGGAAATAGACATCCTAGTAGTCAAACAGGCCTTACTTGGGCCAATTTAGAGTAAAATGAACCTAAAACACTTAAATTGCTCCTTTCTTGTGATTTCAAGCCTTAGCTGCTTATAACTAAGTAATAATGACATGTTATGAGAAAGAATGAGTTCATTTGAAAGGAAATGTAGGAAATAGGCATCCTAGTAGTCAAACAGGCCTTACTTGGGCCAATTTAGCTGAAAATGAACCCTAAAACACTTAAATTGCTCCTTTCTTGTGATTTCAAGCCTTAGCGCCTATAACTAAGTAATAATGACATGTTATGAGAAAGAATGAGTTCATTTGAAAGGAAATGTAGGAAATAGGCATCCTAGTAGTCAAACAGGCCTTACTTGGGCCAATTTAGACGAAAATGAAACCTAAAACACTTAAATTGCTCCTTTCTTGTGATTTCAAGCCTTAGCCGCCTATAACTAAGTAATAATGACATGTTATGAGAAAGAATGAGTTCATTTGAAAGGAAATGTAGGAAATAGGCATCCTAGTAGTCAAACAGGCCTTACTTGGGCCAATTTAGACTAAAATGAACCCTAAAACACTTAAATTGCTCCTTTCTTGTGATTTCAAGCCTTAGCCGCCTATAACTAAGTAATAATGACATGTTATGAGAAAGAATGAGTTCATTTGAAAGGAAATGTAGGAAATAGGCATCCTAGTAGTCAAACAGGCCTTACTTGGGCCAATTTAGACTAAAATGAAACCTAAAACACTTAAATTGCTCCTTTCTTGTGATTTCAAGCCTTAGCGCCTATAACTAAGTAATAATGACATGTTATGAGAAAGAATGAGTTCATTTGAAAGAAATGTAGGAAATAGGATCCTAGTAGTCAAACAGGCCTTACTTGGGCCAATTTAGACTAAAATGAACCCTAAAACACTTAAATTGCTCCTTTCTTGTGATTT
The DNA here is from genome assembly GCF_001683475.1 of Chenopodium quinoa. Classification (NCBI taxonomy): domain Eukaryota; kingdom Viridiplantae; phylum Streptophyta; class Magnoliopsida; order Caryophyllales; family Amaranthaceae; genus Chenopodium; species Chenopodium quinoa. The sequence goes on along the minus strand of NW_018744386.1, from coordinate 33,240 downwards.
CAAGCCTTAGCCGCTATAACTAAGTAATAATGACATGTTATGAGAAAGAATGAGTTCATTTGAAAGGAAATGTAGGAAATAGGCATCCTAGTAGTCAAACAGGCCTTACTTGGGCCAATTTAGACTAAAATGAACCCTAAAACACTTAAATTGCTCCTTTCTTGTGATTTCAAGCCTTAGCCGCCTATAACTAAGTAATAATGACATGTTATGAGAAAGAATGAGTTCATTTGAAAGGAAATGTAGGAAATAGGCATCCTAGTAGTCAAACAGGCCTTACTTGGGCCAATTTAGACTAAAATGAACCCTAAAACACTTAAATTGCTCCTTTCTTGTGATTTCAAGCCTTAGCCGCCTATAACTAAGTAATAATGACATGTTATGAGAAAGAATGAGTTCATTTGAAAGAAATGTAGGAAATAGGCATCCTAGTAGTCAAACAGGCCTTACTTGGGCCAATTTAGACTAAAATGAACCCTAAAACACTTAAATTGCTCCTTTCTTGTGATTTCAAGCCTTAGCCGCTATAACTAAGTAATAATGACATGTTATGAGAAAGAATGAGTTCATTTGAAAGGAAATGTAGGAAATAGGCATCCTAGTAGTCAAACAGGCCTTACTTGGGCCAATTTAGACTAAAATGAACCCTAAAACACTTAAATTGCTCCTTTCTTGTGATTTCAAGCCTTAGCCGCCTATAACTAAGTAATAATGACATGTTATGAGAAAGAATGAGTTCATTTGAAAGGAAATGTAGGAAATAGGCATCCTAGTAGTCAAACAGGCCTTACTTGGGCCAATTTAGACGAAAATGAACCCTAAAACACTTAAATTGCTCCTTTCTTGTGATTTCAAGCCTTAGCCGCCTATAACTAAGTAATAATGACATGTTATGAGAAAGAATGAGTTCATTTGAAAGGAAATGTAGGAAATAGGCATCCTAGTAGTCAAACAGGCCTTACTTGGGCCAATTTAGACTAAAATGAACCCTAAAACACTTAAATTGCTCCTTTCTTGTGATTTCAAGCCTTAGCCGCCTATAACTAAGTAATAATGACATGTTATGAGAAAGAATGAGTTCATTTGAAAGGAAATGTAGGAAATAGGCATCCTAGTAGTCAAACAGGCCTTACTTGGGCCAATTTAGACTAAAATGAACCCTAAAACACTTAAATTGCTCCTTTCTTGTGATTTCAAGCCTTAGCCGCCTATAACTAAGTAATAATGACATGTTATGAGAAAGAATGAGTTCATTTGAAAGGAAATGTAGGAAATAGGCATCCTAGTAGTCAAACAGGCCTTACTTGGGCCAATTTTAGACTGAAAATGAACCCTAAAACACTTAAATTGCTCCTTTCTTGTGATTTCAAGCCTTAGCCGCCTATAACTAAGTAATAATGACATGTTATGAGAAAGAATGAGTTCATTTGAAAGGAAATGTAGGAAATAGGCAATCCTAGTAGTCAAACAGGCCTTACTTGGGCCAATTTAGACGTAAAATGAACCCTAAAACACTTAAATTGCTCCTTTCTTGTGATTTCAAGCCTTAGCCGCCTATAACTAAGTAATAATGACATGTTATGAGAAAGAATGAGTTCATTTGAAAGGAAATGTAGGAAATAGGCAATCCTAGTAGTCAAACAGGCCTTACTTGGGCCAATTTAGACTAAAATGAACCCTAAAACACTTAAATTGCTCCTTTCTTGTGATTTCAAGCCTTAGCCGCCTATAACTAAGTAATAATGACATGTTATGAGAAAGAATGAGTTCATTTGAAAGGAAATGTAGGAAATAGGCATCCTAGTAGTCAAACAGGCCTTACTTGGGCCAATTTAGACTAAAATGAACCCTAAAACACTTAAATTGCTCCTTTCTTGTGATTTCAAGCCTTAGCCGCCTATAACTAAGTAATAATGACATGTTATGAGAAAGAATGAGTTCATTTGAAAGGAAATGTAGGAAATAGGCATCCTAGTAGTCAAACAGGCCTTACTTGGGCCAATTTAGACTAAAATGAACCCTAAAACACTTAAATTGCTCCTTTCTTGTGATTTCAAGCCTTAGCCGCCTATAACTAAGTAATAATGACATGTTATGAGAAAGAATGAGTTCATTTGAAAGGAAATGTAGGAAATAGGCATCCTAGTAGTCAAACAGGCCTTACTTGGGCCAATTTAGACTAAAATGAACCCTAAAACACTTAAATTGCTCCTTTCTTGTGATTTCAAGCCTTAGCCGCCTATAACTAAGTAATAATGACATGTTATGAGAAAGAATGAGTTCATTTGAAAAGAAATGTAGGAAATAGGAATCCTAGTAGTCAAACAGGCCTTACTTGGGCCAATTTAGACGAAAATGAACCTAAAACACTTAAATTGCTCCTTTCTTGTGATTTCAAGCCTTAGCCGCCTATAACTAAGTAATAGTGACATGTTATGAGAAAGAATGAGTTCATTTGAAAGGAAATGTAGGAAAAAGGCATCCTAGTAGTCAAACAGGCCTTACTTGGGCCAATTTAGACTAAAATGAACCCTAAAACACTTAAATTGCTCCTTTCTTGTGATTTCAAGCCTTAGCCGCCTATAACTAAGTAATAATGACATGTTATGAGAAAGAATGAGTTCATTTGAAAGGAAATGTAGGAAATAGGAATCCTAGTAGTCAAACAGGCCTTACTTGGGCCAATTTAGACTAAAATGAACCCTAAAACACTTAAATTGCTCCTTTCTTGTGATTTCAAGCCTTAGCCGCCTATAACTAAGTAATAATGACATGTTATGAGAAAGAATGAGTTCATTTGAAAGGAAATGTAGGAAATAGGATCCTAGTAGTCAAACAGGCCTTACTTGGGCCAATTTAGACTAAAATGAACCCTTAAAACACTTAAATTGCTCCTTTCTTGTGATTTCAAGCCTTAGCCGCCTATAACTAAGTAATAATGACATGTTATGAGAAAGAATGAGTTCATTTGAAAGGAAATGTAGGAAATAGGCATCCTAGTAGTCAAACAGGCCTTACTTGGGCCAATTTAGACTAAAATGAACCCTAAAACACTTAAATTGCTCCTTTCTTGTGATTTCAAGCCTTAGCCGCCTATAACTAAGTAATAATGACATGTTATGAGAAAGAATGAGTTCATTTGAAAGGAAATGTAGGAAATAGGAATCCTAGTAGTCAAACAGGCCTTACTTGGGCCAATTTAGACTAAAATGAACCTAAAACACTTAAATTGCTCCTTTCTTGTGATTTCAAGCCTTAGCCGACTATAACTAAGTAATAATGACATGTTATGAGAAAGAATGAGTTCATTTGAAAGGAAATGTAGGAAATAGGCATCCTAGTAGTCAAACAGGCCTTACTTGGGCCAATTTAGACTAAAATGAACCCTAAAACACTTAAATTGCTCCTTTCTTGTGATTTCAAGCCTTAGCGCCTATAACTAAGTAATAATGACATGTTATGAGAAAGAATGAGTTTCATTTGAAAGGAAATGTAGGAAATAGGCATCCTAGTAGTCAAACAGGCCTTACTTGGGCCAATTTAGACTAAAATGAACCCTAAAACACTTAAATTGCTCCTTTCTTGTGATTTCAAGCCTTAGCCGCCTATAACTAAGTAATAATGACATGTTATGAGAAAGAATGAGTTCATTTGAAAGGAAATGTAGGAAATAGGCATCCTAGTAGTCAAACAGGCCTTACTTGGGCCAATTTAGACGAAAATGAAACCCTAAAACACTTAAATTGCTCCTTTCTTGTGATTTCAAGCCTTAGCGCCTATAACTAAGTAATAATGACATGTTATGAGAAAGAATGAGTTCATTTGAAAGGAAATGTAGGAAATAGGCATCCTAGTAGTCAAACAGGCCTTACTTGGGCCAATTTAGACTAAAATGAACCCTAAAACACTTAAATTGCTCCTTTCTTGTGATTTCAAGCCTTAGCCGCCTATAACTAAGTAATAATGACATGTTATGAGAAAGAATGAGTTCATTTGAAAGAAATGTAGGAAATAGGATCCTAGTAGTCAAACAGGCCTTACTTGGGCCAATTTAGATAAAATGAACCCTAAAACACTTAATTGCTCCTGATTTCAAGCCTTAGCGCTATAACTAAGTAATAATGACATGTTATGAGAAAGAATGAGTTCATTTGAAAGGAAATGTAGGAAATAGGCATCCTAGTAGTCAAACAGGCCTTACTTGGGCCAATTTAGACTAAAATGAACCCTAAAACACTTAAATTGCTCCTTTCTTGTGATTTCAAGCCTTAGCCGCCTATAACTAAGTAATAATGACATGTTATGAGAAAGAATGAGTTCATTTGAAAGGAAATGTAGGAAATAGGCATCCTAGTAGTCAAACAGGCCTTACTTGGGCCAATTTAGACTAAAATGAACCTAAAACACTTAAATTGCTCCTTTCTTGTGATTTCAAGCCTTAGCCGCCTATAACTAAGTAATAATGACATGTTATGAGAAAGAATGAGTTCATTTGAAAGGAAATGTAGGAAATAGGCATCCTAGTAGTCAAACAGGCCTTACTTGGGCCAATTTAGACGAAAATGAACCTAAAACACTTAAATTGCTCCTTTCTTGTGATTTCAAGCCTTAGCCGCCTATAACTAAGTAATAATGACATGTTATGAGAAAGAATGAGTTCATTTGAAAGGAAATGTAGGAAATAGGCAATCCTAGTAGTCAAACAGGCCTTACTTGGGCCAATTTAGACTAAAATGAACCCTAAAACACTTAAATTGCTCCTTTCTTGTGATTTCAAGCCTTAGCCGCCTATAACTAAGTAATAATGACATGTTATGAGAAAGAATGAGTTCATTTGAAAGGAAATGTAGGAAATAGGCATCCTAGTAGTCAAACAGGCCTTACTTGGGCCAATTTAGACTAAAATGAACCCTAAAACACTTAAATTGCTCCTTTCTTGTGATTTCAAGCCTTAGCCGCCTATAACTAAGTAATAATGACATGTTATGAGAAAGAATGAGTTCATTTGAAAAGAAATGTAGGAAATAGGATCCTAGTAGTCAAACAGGCCTTACTTGGGCCAATTTAGACTAAAATGAACCTAAAACACTTAAATTGCTCCTTTCTTGTGATTTCAAGCCTTAGCCGCCTATAACTAAGTAATAATGACATGTTATGAGAAAGAATGAGTTCATTTGAAAGGAAATGTAGGAAATAGGCATCCTAGTAGTCAAACAGGCCTTACTTGGGCCAATTTAGACTAAAATGAACCCTTAAACACTTAAATTGCTCCTTTCTTGTGATTTCAAGCCTTAGCCGCCTATAACTAAGTAATAATGACATGTTATGAGAAAGAATGAGTTCATTTGAAAGGAAATGTAGGAAATAGGCATCCTAGTAGTCAAACAGGCCTTACTTGGGCCAATTTAGACTAAAATGAACCCTAAAACACTTAAATTGCTCCTTTCTTGTGATTTCAAGCCTTAGCCGCCTATAACTAAGTAATAATGACATGTTATGAGAAAGAATGAGTTCATTTGAAAGGAAATGTAGGAAATAGGCATCCTAGTAGTCAAACAGGCCTTACTTGGGCCAATTTAGACTAAAATGAACCCTAAAACACTTAAATTGCTCCTTTCTTGTGATTTCAAGCCTTAGCCGCCTATAACTAAGTAATAATGACATGTTATGAGAAAGAATGAGTTCATTTGAAAGGAAATGTAGGAAATAGGCATCCTAGTAGTCAAACAGGCCTTACTTGGGCCAATTTAGACTAAAATGAACCCTAAAACACTTAAATTGCTCCTTTCTTGTGATTTCAAGCCTTAGCCGCCTATAACTAAGTAATAATGACATGTTATGAGAAAGAATGAGTTCATTTGAAAGGAAATGTAGGAAATAGGAATCCTAGTAGTCAAACAGGCCTTACTTGGGCCAATTTAGACGAATATGAACCTAAAACACTTAAATTGCTCCTTTCTTGTGATTTCAAGCCTTAGCCGCCTATAACTAAGTAATAATGACATGTTATGAGAAAGAATGAGTTCATTTGAAAGAAATGTAGGAAATAGGCATCCTAGTAGTCAAACAGGCCTTACTTGGGCCAATTTAGACTAAAATGAACCCTAAAACACTTAAATTGCTCCTTTCTTGTGATTTCAAGCCTTAGCCGCCTATAACTAAGTAATAATGACATGTTATGAGAAAGAATGAGTTCATTTGAAAGGAAATGTAGGAAATAGGCATCCTAGTAGTCAAACAGGCCTTACTTGGGCCAATTTAGACTAAAATGAACCCTAAAACACTTAAATTGCTCCTTTCTTGTGATTTCAAGCCTTAGCCGCTATAACTAAGTAATAATGACATGTTATGAGAAAGAATGAGTTCATTTGAAAGGAAATGTAGGAAATAGGCATCCTAGTAGTCAAACAGGCCTTACTTGGGCCAATTTAGACTAAAATGAAACCCTAAAACACTTAAATTGCTCCTTTCTTGTGATTTCAAGCCTTAGCCGCCTATAACTAAGTAATAATGACATGTTATGAGAAAGAATGAGTTCATTTGAAAGGAAATGTAGGAAATAGGCATCCTAGTAGTCAAACAGGCCTTACTTGGGCCAATTTAGACTAAAATGAAACCTAAAACACTTAAATTGCTCCTTTCTTGTGATTTCAAGCCTTAGCGCCTATAACTAAGTAATAATGACATGTTATGAGAAAGAATGAGTTCATTTGAAAAGAAATGTAGGAAATAGGATCCTAGTAGTCAAACAGGCCTTACTTGGGCCAATTTAGACTAAAATGAACCCTAAAACACTTAAATTGCTCCTTTCTTGTGATTTCAAGCCTTAGCCGCCTATAACTAAGTAATAATGACATGTTATGAGAAAGAATGAGTTCATTTGAAAGGAAATGTAGGAAAATAGGCATCCTAGTAGTCAAACAGGCCTTACTTGGGCCAATTTAGACTAAAATGAACCCTAAAACACTTAAATTGCTCCTTTCTTGTGATTTCAAGCCTTAGCCGCCTATAACTAAGTAATAATGACATGTTATGAGAAAGAATGAGTTCATTTGAAAGAAATGTAGGAAATAGGCATCCTAGTAGTCAAACAGGCCTTACTTGGGCCAATTTAGACTAAAATGAACCCTAAAACACTTAAATTGCTCCTTTCTTGTGATTTCAAGCCTTAGCCGCCTATAACTAAGTAATAATGACATGTTATGAGAAAGAATGAGTTCATTTGAAAGAAATGTAGGAAATAGGCATCCTAGTAGTCAAACAGGCCTTACTTGGGCCAATTTAGACTAAAATGAAACCCTTAAAACACTTAAATTGCTCCTTTCTTGTGATTTCAAGCCTTAGCCGCCTATAACTAAGTAATATGACATGTTATGAGAAAGAATGAGTTCATTTGAAAGGAAATGTAGGAAATAGGCATCCTAGTAGTCAAACAGGCCTTACTTGGGCAATTTAGACTAAAATGAACCCTAAAAACACTTAAATTGCTCCTTTCTTGTGATTTCAAGCCTTAGCCGCCTATAACTAAGTAATAATGACATGTTATGAGAAAGAATGAGTTCATTTGAAAGGAAATGTAGGAAATAGGCATCCTAGTAGTCAAACAGGCCTTACTTGGGCCAATTTAGACTAAAATGAACCCTAAAACACTTAAATTGCTCCTTTCTTGTGATTTCAAGCCTTAGCCGCCTATAACTAAGTAATAATGACATGTTATGAGAAAGAATGAGTTCATTTGAAAGGAAATGTAGGAAATAGGAATCCTAGTAGTCAAACAGGCCTTACTTGGGCCAATTTAGACTAAAATGAACCTAAAACACTTAAATTGCTCCTTTCTTGTGATTTCAAGCCTTAGCCGCCTATAACTAAGTAATAATGACATGTTATGAGAAAGAATGAGTTCATTTGAAAGGAAATGTAGGAAATAGGCATCCTAGTAGTCAAACAGGCCTTACTTGGGCCAATTTAGACTAAAATGAACCCTAAAACACTTAAATTGCTCCTTTCTTGTGATTTCAAGCCTTAGCCACCTATAACTAAGTAATAATGACATGTTATGAGAAAGAATGAGTTCATTTGAAAAGAAATGTAGGAAATAGGAATCCTAGTAGTCAAACAGGCCTTACTTGGGCCAATTTAGACTAAAATGAACCCTAAAACACTTAAATTGCTCCTTTCTTGTGATTTCAAGCCTTAGCCGCCTATAACTAAGTAATAATGACATGTTATGAGAAAGAATGAGTTCATTTGAAAGGAAATGTAGGAAAATAGGCATCCTAGTAGTCAAACAGGCCTTACTTGGGCCAATTTTAGACTAAAATGAACCCTAAAACACTTAAATTGCTCCTTTCTTGTGATTTCAAGCCTTAGCCGCCTATAACTAAGTAATAATGACATGTTATGAGAAAGAATGAGTTCATTTGAAAGGAAATGTAGGAAATAGGAATCCTAGTAGTCAAACAGGCCTTACTTGGGCCAATTTAGACTAAAATGAACCCTTAAAACACTTAAATTGCTCCTTTCTTGTGATTTCAAGCCTTAGCCGCCTATAACTAAGTAATAATGACATGTTATGAGAAAGAATGAGTTCATTTGAAAAGAAATGTAGGAAATAGGAATCCTAGTAGTCAAACAGGCCTTACTTGGGCCAATTTAGACTAAAATGAACCCTAAAACACTTAAATTGCTCCTTTCTTGTGATTTCAAGCCTTAGCCGCCTATAACTAAGTAATAATGACATGTTATGAGAAAGAATGAGTTCATTTGAAAGGAAATGTAGGAAATAGGCATCCTAGTAGTCAAACAGGCCTTACTTGGGCCAATTTAGACTAAAATGAACCCTAAAACACTTAAATTGCTCCTTTCTTGTGATTTCAAGCCTTAGCCGCCTATAACTAAGTAATAATGACATGTTATGAGAAAGAATGAGTTCATTTGAAAGGAAATGTAGGAAATAGGCATCCTAGTAGTCAAACAGGCCTTACTTGGGCAATTTAGACTAAAATGAACCCTAAAACACTTAAATTGCTCCTTTCTTGTGATTTCAAGCCTTAGCCGCCTATAACTAAGTAATAATGACATGTTATGAGAAAGAATGAGTTCATTTGAAAGGAAATGTAGGAAATAGGCATCCTAGTAGTCAAACAGGCCTTACTTGGGCCAATTTAGACTAAAATGAACCCTAAAACACTTAAATTGCTCCTTTCTTGTGATTTCAAGCCTTAGCCGCCTATAACTAAGTAATAATGACATGTTATGAGAAAGAATGAGTTCATTTGAAAGGAAATGTAGGAAATAGGCATCCTAGTAGTCAAACAGGCCTTACTTGGGCCAATTTAGACTAAAATGAACCCTAAAACACTTAAATTGCTCCTTTCTTGTGATTTCAAGCCTTAGCCGCCTATAACTAAGTAATAATGACATGTTATGAGAAAGAATGAGTTCATTTGAAAAGGAAATGTAGGAAATAGGCATCCTAGTAGTCAAACAGGCCTTACTTGGGCCAATTTAGACTAAAATGAACCCTAAAACACTTAAATTGCTCCTTTCTTGTGATTTCAAGCCTTAGCCGCCTATAACTAAGTAATAATGACATGTTATGAGAAAGAATGAGTTCATTTGAAAAGAAATGTAGGAAATAGGAATCCTAGTAGTCAAACAGGCCTTACTTGGGCCAATTTAGACTAAAATGAAACCCTAAAACACTTAAATTGCTCCTTTCTTGTGATTTCAAGCCTTAGCCGCCTATAACTAAGTAATAATGACATGTTATGAGAAAGAATGAGTTCATTTGAAAGGAAATGTAGGAAATAGGCATCCTAGTAGTCAAACAGGCCTTACTTGGGCCAATTTAGACTAAAATGAACCCTTAAACACTTAAATTGCTCCTTTCTTGTGATTTCAAGCCTTAGCCGCCTATAACTAAGTAATAATGACATGTTATGAGAAAGAATGAGTTCATTTGAAAAGAAATGTAGGAAATAGGAATCCTAGTAGTCAAACAGGCCTTACTTGGCCAATTTAGACGAAAATGAACCCTAAAACACTTAAATTGCTCTTTCTTGTGATTTCAAGCCTTAGCCGCCTATAACTAAGTAATAATGACATGTTATGAGAAAGAATGAGTTCATTTGAAAAGAAATGTAGGAAATAGGCATCCTAGTAGTCAAACAGGCCTTACTTGGGCCAATTTAGACTAAAATGAACCCTAAAACACTTAAATTGCTCCTTTCTTGTGATTTCAAGCCTTAGCCGCCTATAACTAAGTAATAATGACATGTTATGAGAAAGAATGAGTTCATTTGAAAGGAAATGTAGGAAATAGGAATCCTAGTAGTCAAACAGGCCTTACTTGGGCCAATTTAGACTAAAAATGAACCCTAAAACACTTAAATTGCTCCTTTCTTGTGATTTCAAGCCTTAGCCACCTATAACTAAGTAATAATGACATGTTATGAGAAAGAATGAGTTCATTTGAAAGGAAATGTAGGAAATAGGCATCCTAGTAGTCAAACAGGCCTTACTTGGGCCAATTTAGACTAAAATGAACCCTAAAACACTTAAATTGCTCCTTTCTTGTGATTTCAAGCCTTAGCCGCCTATAACTAAGTAATAATGACATGTTATGAGAAAGAATGAATTCATTTGAAAGGAAATGTAGGAAATAGGCATCCTAGTAGTCAAACAGGCCTTACTTGGGCCAATTTAGACTAAAATGAAACCTAAAAAACTTAAATTGCTCCTTTCTTGTGATTTCAAGCCTTAGCCGCCTATAACTAAGTAATAATGACATGTTATGAGAAAGAATGAGTTCATTTGAAAGGAAATGTAGGAAATAGGCATCCTAGTAGTCAAACAGGCCTTACTTGGGCCAATTTAGACTAAAATGAACCCTAAAACACTTAAATTGCTCCTTTCTTGTGATTTCAAGCCTTAGCCGCCTATAACTAAGTAATAATGACATGTTATGAGAAAGAATGAGTTCATTTGAAAGGAAATGTAGGAAATAGGCATCCTAGTAGTCAAACAGGCCTTACTTGGGCCAATTTAGACGAAAATGAACCCTAAAACACTTAAATTGCTCCTTTCTTGTGATTTCAAGCCTTAGCCGCCTATAACTAAGTAATAATGACATGTTATGAGAAAGAATGAGTTCATTTGAAAGGAAATGTAGGAAATAGGCATCCTAGTAGTCAAACAGGCCTTACTTGGGCCAATTTAGACGTAAAATGAACCTAAAACACTTAAATTGCTCCTTTCTTGTGATTTCAAGCCTTAGCCGCCTATAACTAAGTAATAATGACATGTTATGAGAAAGAATGAGTTCATTTGAAAGGAAATGTAGGAAATAGGCATCCTAGTAGTCAAACAGGCCTTACCTTGGGCCAATTTAGACGTAAAATGAACCCTAAAACACTTAAATTGCTCCTTTCTTGTGATTTCAAGCCTTAGCCGCCTATAACTAAGTAATAATGACATGTTATGAGAAAGAATGAGTTCATTTGAAAAGAAATGTAGGAAATAGGAATCCTAGTAGTCAAACAGGCCTTACTTGGGCCAATTTAGACAAAATGAACCCTAAAACACTTAAATTGCTCCTTTCTTGTGATTTCAAGCCTTAGCCGCCTATAACTAAGTAATAATGACATGTTATGAGAAAGAATGAGTTCATTTGAAAGGAAATGTAGGAAATAGGCATCCTAGTAGTCAAACAGGCTTACTTGGGCCAATTTAGACTAAAATGAACCCTAAAACACTTAAATTGCTCCTTTCTTGTGATTTTCAAGCCTTTAGCCGCCTATAACTAAGTAATAATGACATGTTATGAGAAAGAATGAGTTCATTTGAAAGGAAATGTAGGAAATAGGCAATCCTAGTAGTCAAACAGGCCTTACTTGGGCCAATTTAGACTAAAATGAACCCTAAAACACTTAAATTGCTCCTTTCTTGTGATTTCAAGCCTTAGCCGCCTATAACTAAGTAATAATGACATGTTATGAGAAAGAATGAGTTCATTTGAAAGGAAATGTAGGAAATAGGAATCCTAGTAGTCAAACAGGCCTTACTTGGGCCAATTTAGACTAAAATGAACCCTAAACACTTAAATTGCTCCTTTCTTGTGATTTCAAGCCTTAGCCGCCTATAACTAAGTAATAATGACATGTTATGAGAAAGAATGAGTTCATTTGAAAGGAAATGTAGGAAATAGGCATCCTAGTAGTCAAACAGGCCTTACTTGGGCCAATTTAGACTAAAATGAACCCTTAAAACACTTAAATTGCTCCTTTCTTGTGATTTCAAGCCTTAGCCGCCTATAACTAAGTAATAATGACATGTTATGAGAAAGAATGAGTTCATTTGAAAGGAAATGTAGGAAATAGGCATCCTAGTAGTCAAACAGGCCTTACTTGGGCCAATTTAGACGAAAATGAACCCTAAAACACTTAAATTGCTCCTTTCTTGTGATTTCAAGCCTTAGCCGCCTATAACTAAGTAATAATGACATGTTATGAGAAAGAATGAGTTCATTTGAAAGGAAATGTAGGAAATAGGAATCCTAGTAGTCAAACAGGCCTTACTTGGGCCAATTTAGACGAAAATGAAACCCTAAAACACTTAAATTGCTCCTTTCTTGTGATTTCAAGCCTTAGCCGCCTATAACTAAGTAATAATGACATGTTATGAGAAAGAATGAGTTCATTGAAAGGAAATGTAGGAAATAGGCATCCTAGTAGTCAAACAGGCCTTACTTGGGCCAATTTAGACTAAAATGAACCCTAAAACACTTAAATTGCTCCTTTCTTGTGATTTCAAGCCTTAGCCGCCTATAACTAAGTAATAATGACATGTTATGAGAAAGAATGAGTTCATTTGAAAGAAATGTAGGAAATAGGAATCCTAGTAGTCAAACAGGCCTTACTTGGGCCAATTTAGACTAAAATGAACCTAAAACACTTAAATTGCTCCTTTCTTGTGATTTCAAGCCTTTAGCCGCCTATAACTAAGTAATAATGAACATGTTATGAGAAAGAATGAGTTCATTTGAAAGGAAATGTAGGAAATAGGAATCCTAGTAGTCAAACAGGCCTTACTTGGGCCAATTTAGACTAAAATGAACCCTTAAACACTTAAATTGCTCCTTTCTTGTGATTTCAAGCCTTAGCCGCTATAACTAAGTAATAATGACATGTTATGAGAAAGAATGAGTTCATTTGAAAAGAAATGTAGGAAATAGGCATCCTAGTAGTCAAACAGGCCTTACTTGGGCCAATTTAGACTAATATGAAACCTAAAACACTTAAATTGCTCCTTTCTTGTGATTTCAAGCCTTAGCCGCCTATAACTAAGTAATAATGACATGTTATGAGAAAGAATGAGTTCATTTGAAAGGAAATGTAGGAAATAGGCATCCTAGTAGTCAAACAGGCCTTACTTGGGCCAATTTAGACTAAAATGAACCTTAAAACACTTAAATTGCTCCTTTCTTGTGATTTCAAGCCTTAGCCGCCTATAACTAAGTAATAATGACATGTTATGAGAAAGAATGAGTTCATTTGAAAGAAATGTAGGAAATAGGCATCCTAGTAGTCAAACAGGCCTTACTTGGGCCAATTTAGACTAAAATGAACCCTAAAACACTTAAATTGCTCCTTTCTTGTGATTTCAAGCCTTAGCCGCCTATAACTAAGTAATAATGACATGTTATGAGAAAGAATGAGTTCATTTGAAAGAAATGTAGGAAATAGGAATCCTAGTAGTCAAACAGGCCTTACTTGGCCAATTTAGACTAAATGAAACCTAAAACACTTAAATTGCTCCTTTCTTGTGATTTCAAGCCTTAGCCGCCTATAACTAAGTAATAATGACATGTTATGAGAAAGAATGAGTTCATTTGAAAGGAAATGTAGGAAATAGGAATCCTAGTAGTCAAACAGGCCTTACTTGGGCCAATTTAGACTAAAATGAACCCTAAAACACTTAAATTGCTCCTTTCTTGTGATTTCAAGCCTTAGCCGCCTATAACTAAGTAATAATGACATGTTATGAGAAAGAATGAGTTCATTTGAAAAGAAATGTAGGAAATAGGCATCCTAGTAGTCAAACAGGCCTTACTTGGGCCAATTTAGACAAAATGAACCTAAAACACTTAAATTGCTCCTTTCTTGTGATTTCAAGCCTTAGCCGCCTATAACTAAGTAATAATGACATGTTATGAGAAAGAATGAGTTCATTTGAAAGGAAATGTAGGAAATAGGCATCCTAGTAGTCAAAACAGGCCTTACTTGGGCCAATTTAGACTAAAATGAACCCTAAAACACTTTAAATTGCTCCTTTCTTGTGATTTCAAGCCTTAGCCGCCTATAACTAAGTAATAATGACATGTTATGGAGAAAGAATGAGTTCATTTGAAAAGAAATGTAGGAAAATAGGAATCCTAGTAGTCAAACAGGCCTTACTTGGCCAATTTAGACGAAAATGAAACCTAAAACACTTAAATTGCTCCTTTCTTGTGATTTCAAGCCTTAGCCGCCTATAACTAAGTAATAATGACATGTTATGAGAAAGAATGAGTTCATTTGAAAGAAATGTAGGGAAATAGGCATCCTAGTAGTCAAACAGGCCTTACTTGGGCCAATTTAGACTAAAATGAACCTAAAACACTTAAATTGCTCCTTTCTTGTGATTTCAAGCCTTAGCCGCCTATAACTAAGTAATAATGACATGTTATGAGAAAGAATGAGTTCATTTGAAAGAAATGTAGGAAATAGGAATCCTAGTAGTCAAACAGGCCTTACTTGGGCCAATTTAGACTAAAATGAACCCTAAAACACTTAATTGCTCCTTTCTTGTGATTTCAAGCCTTAGCCGCCTATAACTAAGTAATAATGACATGTTATGAGAAAGAATGAGTTCATTTGAAAGGAAATGTAGGAAATAGGATCCTAGTAGTCAAACAGGCCTTACTTGGGCCAATTTAGACTAAATGAACCTTAAACACTTAAATTGCTCCTTTCTTGTGATTTCAAGCCTTAGCCGCCTATAACTAAGTAATAGTGACATGTTATGAGAAAGAATGAGTTTCATTTGAAAGGAAAGTAGGAAAAAGGCATCCTAGTAGTCAAACAGGCCTTACTTAGGCCAATTTAGAACTAAAATGAACCCTAAAACACTTAAATTGCTCCTTTTCTTGTGATTTCAAGCCTTAGCCGCCTATAACTAAGTAATAATGACATGTTATGAGAAAGAATGAGTTCATTTGAAAAGAAATGTAGGAAATAGGCATCCTAGTAGTCAAACAGGCCTTACTTGGGCCAATTTAGACTGAAATGAACCTAAAACACTTAAATTGCTCCTTTCTTGTGATTTCAAGCCTTAGCCGCTATAACTAAGTAATAATGACATGTTATGAGAAAGAATGAGTTCATTTGAAAGGAAATGTAGGAAATAGGCATCCTAGTAGTCAAACAGGCCTTACTTGGGCCAATTTAGACTAAAATGAACCCTAAAACACTTAAATTGCTCTTTCTTAGTGATTTCAAGCCTTAGCCGCCTATAACTAAGTAATAATGACATGTTATGAGAAAGAATGAGTTCATTGAAAGGAAATGTAGGAAATAGGAATCCTAGTAGTCAAACAGGCCTTACTTGGGCCAATTTAGACTAAAATGAACCCTTAAAACACTTAAATTGCTCCTTTCTTGTGATTTCAAGCCTTAGCCGCCTATAACTAAGTAATAATGACATGTTATGAGAAAGAATGAGTTCATTTTGAAAAGAAATGTAGGAAATAGGAATTCCTAGTAGTCAAAACAGGCCTTACTTGGGCCAATTTAGACTAAAATGAACCTAAAACACTTAAATTGCTCCTTTCTTGTGATTTCAAGCTCTTAGCCGCCTATAACTAAGTAATAATGACATGTTATGAGAAAGAATGAGTTCATTTTGAAAGAAAGTAGGAAAATAGGACATCCTAGTAGTCAAACAGGCCTTACTTGGGCAATTTAGAACTAAATGAAACCTTAAAACATCTTAAAATTGCTTCCTTTCTTGTGATTTCAAGCCTTAGCCAGCCATATAACTAAGTTAATAGTGACATGTTATGAGAAATGAATGAGTTCATTTGAAAGGAAATGTGAGGAAATAGGACATCCTAGTAGTCAAACAGGCCTTACTTGGGCAATTTAGACGAAAATGAACCCTAAAACACTTAAAT
The DNA here is from genome assembly GCF_001683475.1 of Chenopodium quinoa. Classification (NCBI taxonomy): domain Eukaryota; kingdom Viridiplantae; phylum Streptophyta; class Magnoliopsida; order Caryophyllales; family Amaranthaceae; genus Chenopodium; species Chenopodium quinoa. The sequence goes on along the minus strand of NW_018744386.1, from coordinate 17,027 downwards.
TGCTCCTTTCTTGTGATTTCAAGCCTTAGCCGCCTATAAATAAGTAATAATGACATGTTATGAGAAAGAATGAGTTCATTTGAAAGGAAATGTAGGAAATAGGCATCCTAGTAGTCAAACAGGCCTTACTTGGGCCAATTTAGACTAAAATGAACCCTAAAACACTTAAATTGCTCCTTTCTTGTGATTTCAAGCCTTTAGCCGCCTATAACTAAGTAATAATGAACATGTTATGAGAAAGAATGAGTTCCTTTGAAAGGAAATGTAGGAAATAGGCATCCTAGTAGTCAAACAGGCCTTACTTGGGCCAATTTAGACTAAAATGAACCCTAAACACTTAAATTGCTCCTTTCTTGTGATTTCAAGCCTTAGCGCCTATAACTAAGTAATAATGACATGTTATGAGAAAGAATGAGTTCATTTGAAAGAAATGTAGGAAATAGGAATCCTAGTAGTCAAACAGGCCTTACTTGGGCCAATTTAGACTAAAATGAACCCTAAAACACTTAAATTGCTCCTTTCTTGTGATTTCAAGCCTTAGCCGCCTATAACTAAGTAATAATGACATGTTATGAGAAAGAATGAGTTCATTTGAAAGAAATGTAGGAAATAGGAATCCTAGTAGTCAAACAGGCCTTACTTGGGCCAATTTAGACTAAAATGAACCCTAAAACACTTAAATTGCTCCTTTCTTGTGATTTCAAGCCTTAGCCGCCTATAACTAAGTAATAATGACATGTTATGAGAAAGAATGAGTTCATTTGAAAGGAAATGTAGGAAATAGGAATCCTAGTAGTCAAACAGGCCTTACTTGGCCAATTTAGACTAAATGAACCCTAAAACACTTAAATTGCTCCTTTCTTGTGATTTCAAGCCTTAGCCGCCTATAACTAAGTAATAATGACATGTTATGAGAAAGAATGAGTTCATTTGAAAGGAAATGTAGGAAATAGGCATCCTAGTAGTCAAACAGGCCTTACTTGGGCCAATTTAGACTAAAATGAACCCTTAAAACACTTAAATTGCTCCTTTCTTGTGATTTCAAGCCTTAGCCGCCTATAACTAAGTAATAATGACATGTTATGAGAAAGAATGAGTTCATTTGAAAAGAAATGTAGGAAATAGGAATCCTAGTAGTCAAACAGGCCTTACTTGGGCCAATTTAGACTAAAATGAACCTAAAACACTTAAATTGCTCCTTTCTTGTGATTTCAAGCCTTAGCCGCCTATAACTAAGTAATAGACATGTTATGAGAAAGAATGAGTTCATTTGAAAGGAAATGTAGGAAATAGGCATCCTAGTAGTCAAACAGGCCTTACTTGGGCCAATTTAGACTAAAATGAACCCTAAAACACTTAAATTGCTCCTTTCTTGTGATTTCAAGCCTTAGCCGCCTATAACTAAGTAATAATGACATGTTATGAGAAAGAATGAGTTCATTTGAAAGGAAATGTAGGAAATAGGCATCCTAGTAGTCAAACAGGCCTTACTTGGGCCAATTTAGACTAAAATGAACCTAAAACACTTAAATTGCTCCTTTCTTGTGATTTCAAGCCTTAGCCGCCTATAACTAAGTAATAATGACATGTTATGAGAAAGAATGAGTTCATTTGAAAGGAAATGTAGGAAATAGGCATCCTAGTAGTCAAACAGGCCTTACTTGGGCCAATTTAGACTAAAATGAACCCTAAAAACTTAAATTGCTCCTTTCTTGTGATTTCAAGCCTTAGCCGCCTATAACTAAGTAATAATGACATGTTATGAGAAAGAATGAGTTCATTTGAAAGAAAATGTAGGAAATAGGATCCTAGTAGTCAAACAGGCCTTACTTGGGCCAATTTAGACTAAAATGAACCCTAAAACACTTAAATTGCTCCTTTCTTGTGATTTCAAGCCTTAGCCGCCTATAACTAAGTAATAATGACATGTTATGAGAAAGAATGAGTTCATTTGAAAAAATGTAGGAAATAGGCATCCTAGTAGTCAAACAGGCCTTACTTGGGCCAATTTAGACTAAAATGAACCCTAAAACACTTAAATTGCTCCTTTCTTGTGATTTCAAGCCTTAGCCCTATAACTAAGTAATAATGACATGTTATGAGAAAGAATGAGTTCATTTGAAAGGAAATGTAGGAAATAGGCATCCTAGTAGTCAAACAGGCCTTACTTGGGCCAATTTAGACTAAAATGAACCCTAAAACACTTAAATTGCTCCTTTCTTGTGATTTCAAGCCTTAGCCGCCTATAACTAAGTAATAATGACATGTTATGAGAAAGAATGAGTTCATTTGAAAGGAAATGTAGGAAATAGGAATCCTAGTAGTCAAACAGGCCTTACTTGGCCCAATTTAGACTAAAATGAACCCTAAAACACTTAAATTGCTCCTTTCTTGTGATTTCAAGCCTTAGCCGCCTATAACTAAGTAATAATGACATGTTATGAGAAAGAATGAGTTCATTTGAAAGGAAATGTAGGAAATAGGCATCCTAGTAGTCAAACAGGCCTTACTTGGGCCAATTTAGACTAAAATGAACCTTAAAACACTTAAATTGCTCCTTTCTTGTGATTTCAAGCCTTAGCCGCCTATAACTAAGTAATAATGACATGTTATGAGAAAGAATGAGTTCATTTGAAAGGAAATTAGGAAATAGGCATCCTAGTAGTCAAACAGGCCTTACTTGGGCCAATTTAGACTAAAATGAACCCTAAAACACTTAAATTGCTCCTTTCTTGTGATTTCAAGCCTTAGCCACCTATAACTAAGTAATAATGACATGTTATGAGAAAGAATGAGTTCATTTGAAAAGAAATGTAGGAAATAGGCATCCTAGTAGTCAAACAGGCCTTACTTGGGCCAATTTGGAGAAAATGAACCCTAAAACACTTAAATTGCTCCTTTCTTGTGATTTCAAGCCTTAGCCGCCTATAACTAAGTAATAATAACATGTTATGAGAAAGAATGAGTTCATTTGAAAGAAATGTAGGAAATAGGCATCCTAGCAAAAGACTTGGGCCAATTTAGAAAATGAACCCTAAAACACTTAAATTGCTCCTTTCTTGTGATTTCAAGCCTTAGCCTATAACTAAGTAATAATGACATGTTATGAGAAAGAATGAGTTCATTTGACAAGAAATGTAGGAAATAGGCATCCTAGTAGTCAAACAGGCCTTACTTGGGCCAATTTACAAAAAATGAACCTAAAACACTTAAATTGCTCCTTTCTTGTGATTTCAAGCCTTAGCCGCCTATAACTAAGTAATAATGACATGTTATGAGAAAGAATGAGTTCATTTGAAAGAAATGTAGGAAATAGGCATCCTAGTAGTCAAACAGGCCTTACTTGGCCAATAAATGAACCCTAAAACACTTAAATTGCTCCTTTCTTGTGATTTCAAGCTTAGCCGCCTATAACTAAGTAATAATGACATGTTATGAGAAAGAATGAGTTCATTTGAAAAGAAAAAGGAAATAGGCATCCTAGTAGTCAAACAGGCCTTACTTGGGCCATTTTAGGTGAAAATGAACCCTAAAACACTTAAATTGCACTTTTCTTGTGATTTAAAGCCTTAGCCGCCTATAACTAAGTAATAATGACATGTTATGAGAAAGAATGAGTTCATTTGAAAGGAAATGTAGGAAATAGGCATCCTAGTAGTCAAACAGTTACTTGGGCCAATTTAGAGAAAAATGAACCTAAAACACTTAAATTGCTCCTTTCTTGTGATTTCAAGCCTAGCCGCCTATAAAAGTAATAATGACATGTTATGAGAAAGAATGAGTTCATTTGAAAGAAATGTAGGAAATAGGCATCCTAGTAGTCAAACAGGCCTTACTTGGGCCAATTTGGACGAAAATGAACCCTTAAAACACTTAAATTGCTCCTTTCTTGTGATTTCAAGCCTTAGCCGCCTATAACTAAGTAATAATAACATGTTATGAGAAAGAATGAGTTCATTTGAAAGAAATGTAGGAAATAGGCATCCTAGTAGTCAAACAGGCCTTACTTGGCCAATTTTAAAATGAACCCTAAAACACTTAAATTGCTCCTTTCTTGTGATTTCAAGCCTTAGCCCCTATAACTAAGTAATAATGACATGTTATGAGAAAAGAGTTCATTTGAAAGAAATGTAGGAAATAGGCATCCTAGTAGTCAAACAGGCCTTACTTGGGCCAATTTAAACAAAAAATGAACCTAAAACACTTAAATTGCTCCTTTCTTGTGATTTCAAGCCTTAGCCGCCTATAACTAAGTAATAATGACATGTTATGAGAAAGAATGAGTTCATTTGAAAGAAATGTAGGAAATAGGAATCCTAGTAGTCAAATAGGCCTTACTTGGCCAATTTGAAAAATGAACCCTAAAACACTTAAATTGCTCCTTTCTTGTGATTTTAAGCTTAGCCTTATAACTAAGTAATAATGACATGTTATGAGAAAGAATGAGTTCATTTGAAAGAAATGTAGGAAATAGGCATCCTAGTAGTCAAATAGGCCTTACTTGGGCCATTTTAGAAAATGAACCCTAAAACACTTAAATTGCTCCTTTCTTTTGATTTCAAGCCTTAGCGCCTATAACTAAGTAATAATGACATGTTATGAGAAAGAATGAGTTCATTTGAAAGGAAATGTAGGAAATAGGCATCCTAGTAGTCAAACAGGCCTTACTTGGGCCAATTTAGACGAAAATGAACCCTAAACACTTAAATTGCTCCTTTCTTGTGATTTCAAGCCTTAGCCGCCTATAACTAAGTAATAATGACATGTTATGAGAAAGAATGAGTTCATTTGAAAAGAAATGTAGGAAACATCTAGTAGTCAAACAGGCCTTACTTGGGCCAATTTGGATGAAAATGAACCCTAAACACTTAAATTGCTCCTTTCTTGTGATTTCAAGCCTTAGCCGCCTATAACTAAGTAATAATAACATGTTATGAGAAAGAATGAGTTCATTTGACAAGAAATGTAGGAAATAGGCATCCTAGTAGTCAAATAGGCCTTACTTGGCCAATTAAAATGAACCCTAAAACACTTAAATTGCTCCTTTCTTGTGATTTCAAGCCTTATCCCTATAACAAAGTAATAATGACATGTTATGAGAAAGAATGAGTTCATTTGAAAGAAATGTAGGAAATAGGCATCCTAGTAGTCAAACAGGCCTTACTTGGGCCAATTTAAACAAAAAATGAACCTAAAACACTTAAATTGCTCCTTTCTTGTGATTTAAGCCTTAGCCGCCTATAACTAAGTAATAATGACATGTTATGAGAAAGAATGAGTTCATTTGAAAAGAAATGTAGGAAATAGGAATCCTAGTAGTCAAACAGGCCTTACTTGGCCAATTTGAAAATGAACCCTAAAACACTTAAATTGCTCCTTTCTTGTGATTTTAACTTAGCCCTTATAACTAAGTAATAATGACATGTTATGAGAAAGAATGAGTTCATTTGAAAGAATGTAGGAAATAGGCATCCTAGTAGTCAAACAGGCCTTACTTGGGCCAATTTAGAAAATGAACCCTAAAACACTTAAATTGCTCCTTTCTTGTGATTTCAAGCCTTAGCGCCTATAACTAAGTAATAATGACATGTTATGAGAAAGAATGAGTTCATTTGAAAGGAAATGTAGGAAATAGGCATCCTAGTAGTCAAACAGGCCTTACTTGGGCCAATTTAGACGAAAATGAACCCTAAAACACTTAAATTGCTCCTTTCTTGTGATTTCAAGCCTTAGCCGCCTATAACTAAGTAATAATGACATGTTATGAGAAAGAATGAGTTCATTTGAAAGAAATGTAGGAAATAGGCATCCTAGTAGTCAAACAGGCCTTACTTGGGCCAATTTGGATGAAAATGAACCCTTAAACACTTAAATTGCTCCTTTCTTGTGATTTCAAGCCTTAGCCGCCTATAACTAAATATAATAAACATGTTATGAGAAAAATGAGTTCATTTGAAAGAAATGTAGGAAATAGGCATCCTAGTAGTCAAATAGGCCTTACTTGGGCCAATTTAAAATGAACCCTAAAACACTTAAATTGCTCCTTTCTTGTGATTTCAAGCCTTAGCCTATAACTAAGTAATAATGACATGTTATGAGAAAGAATGAGTTCATTTGACAAGAAATGTAGGAAATAGGCATCCTAGTAGTCAAACAGGCCTTACTTGGGCCAATTTAAACAAAATGAACCCTAAAACACTTAAATTGCTCCTTTCTTGTGATTTCAAGCCTTAGCGCCTATAACTATTAATAATGACATGTTATGAGAAAGAATGAGTTCATTTGAAAGAAATGTAGGAAATAGGAATCCTAGTAGTCAAACAGGCCTTACTTGGGCCAATTAAAATGAACCCTAAAACACTTAAATTGCTCCTTTCTTGTGATTTCAAGCTTAGCGCCTATAACTAAGTAATAATGACATGTTATGAGAAAGAATGTTCATTTGAAAGAAATGTAGGAAATAGGCATCCTAGTAGTCAAACAGGCCTTACTTGGGCCATTTTAGGTGAAAATGAACCCTAAAACACTTAAATTGCTCCTTTCTTGTGATTTCAAGCCTTAGCCGCCTATAACTAAGTAATAATGACATGTTATGAGAAAGAATGAGTTCATTTGAAAGGAAATGTAGGAAATAGGCATCCTAGTAGTCAAACAGGCCTTACTTGGGCCAATTTAGACGAAAATGAACCTTAAAACACTTAAATTGCTCCTTTCTTGTGATTTCAAGCCTTAGCCGCCTATAACTAAGTAATAATGACATGTTATGAGAAAGAATGAGTTCATTTGAAAGAAATGTAGGAAATAGGCATCTAGTAGTCAAACAGGCCTTACTTGGGCCAATTTGGATGAAAATGAACCCTAAAACACTTAAATTGCTCCTTTCTTGTGATTTCAAGCCTTAGCCGCTATAACTAAGTATAATAACATGTTATGAGAAAGAATGAGTTCATTTGAAAGAAATGTAGGAAATAGGCATCCTAGTAGTCAAATAGTTTACTTGGCCAATTTGGTGAAATGAACCCTAAAACACTTAAATTGCTCCTTTCTTGTGATTTCAAGCCTTAGCCCCTATAACTAAGTAATAATGACATGTTATGAGAAAGAATGAGTTCATTTGAAAGAAATGTAGGAAATAGGCATCCTAGTAGTCAAACAGGCCTTACTTGGGCCAATTTAGACAAAAATGAACCTAAAACACTTAAATTGCTCCTTTCTTGTGATTTCAAGCCTTAGCCGCCTATAACTAAGTAATAATGACATGTTATGAGAAAGAATGAGTTCATTTGACAAGAAATGTAGGAAATAGGAATCCTAGTAGTCAAACAGGCCTTACTTGGGCCAATTTGAAAATGAACCCTAAAACACTTAAATTGCTCTTTCTTGTGATTTCTTAGCCTTATAACTAAGTAATAATGACATGTTATGAGAAAGAATGAGTTCATTTGAAAGAATGTAGGAAATAGGCATCCTAGTAGTCAAACAGGCCTTACTTGGGCCATTTTAGAAAATGAACCCTAAAACACTTAAATTGCTCCTTGATTTCAAGCCTTAGCGCCTATAACTAAGTAATAATGACATGTTATGAGAAAGAATGAGTTCATTTGAAAGGAAATGTAGGAAATAGGCATCCTAGTAGTCAAACAGGCCTTACTTGGGCCAATTTAGACGAAAATGAACCCTAAAACACTTAAATTGCTCCTTTCTTGTGATTTCAAGCCTTAGCCGCCTATAACTAAGTAATAATGACATGTTATGAGAAAGAATGAGTTCATTTGAAAGAAATGTAGGAAATAGGCATCCTAGTAGTCAAACAGGCCTTACTTGGGCCAATTTGGATGAAAATGAACCCTAAAACACTTAAATTGCTCCTTTCTTGTGATTTCAAGCCTTAGCCGCCTATAACTAAGTAATAATAACATGTTATGAGAAAGAATGAGTTCATTTGAAAGAAATGTAGGAAATAGGCATCCTAGTAGTCAAATAGCCTTACTTGGGCCAATTTAAAATGAACCCTAAAAACACTTAAATTGCTCCTTTCTTGTGATTTCAAGCCTTAGCCTATAACTAAGTAATAATGACATGTTATGAGAAAGAATGAGTTCATTTGACAAGAAATGTAGGAAATAGGCATCCTAGTAGTCAAACAGGCCTTACTTGGGCCAATTTAACAAAAATGAACCCTAAAACACTTAAATTGCTCCTTTCTTGTGATTTAAGCCTTAGCCGCCTATAACTAAATAATGACATGTTATGAGAAAGAATGAGTTAATTTGACAAGAAATGTAGGAAATAGGAATCCTAGTAGTCAAACAGGCCTTACTTGGCCAATTTGAAAATGAACCCTAAAACACTTAAATTGCTCCTTTCTTGTGATTTTAAGCCTTAGCGCCTATAACTAAGTAATAATGACATGTTATGAGAAAGAATGAGTTCATTTGAAAAGAAATGTAGGAAATAGGCATCCTACTAGTCAAATAGGCCTTACTTGGGCCATTTTAGGTGAAAATGAACCCTAAAACTTAAATTGCTCCTTTCTTGTGATTTGCCTTAGCCGCCTATAAATAAGTAATAATGACATGTTATGAGAAAGAATGAGTTCATTTGAAAGGAAATGTAGGAAATAGGCATCCTAGTAGTCAAACAGGCCTTACTTGGGCCAATTTAGACGAAAATGAACCTTAAAACACTTAAATTGCTCCTTTCTTGTGATTTCAAGCCTTAGCCGCCTATAACTAAGTAATAATGACATGTTATGAGAAAGAATGAGTTCATTTGAAAGAAATGTAGGAAATAGGCATCCTAGTAGTCAAACAGGCCTTACTTGGGCCAATTTGGATAAAATGAACCCTTAAACACTTAAATTGCTCCTTTCTTGTGATTTCAAGCCTTAGCCGCTATAACTAAGTATAATAACATGTTATGAGAAAGAATGAGTTCATTTGAAAGAAATGTAGGAAATAGGCATCCTAGTAGTCAAACAGGCCTTACTTGGGCCAATTTAGAAAATGAACCCTAAAACACTTAAATTGCTCCTTTCTTGTGATTTCAAGCCTTAGCCCTATAACAAAGTAATAATGACATGTTATGAGAAAGAATGAGTTCATTTGAAAGAAATGTAGGAAATAGGCATCCTAGTAGTCAAACAGGCCTTACTTGGGCCAATTTAGACAAAATGAACCTAAAACACTTAAATTGCTCCTTTCTTGTGATTTCAAGCCTTAGCCGCCTATAACTAAGTAATAATGACATGTTATGAGAAAGAATGAGTTCATTTGAAAAGAAATGTAGGAAATAGGTCCTAGTAGTCAAATAGGCCTTACTTGGGCCAATTTGAAAATGAACCCTAAAACACTTAAATTGCTCCTTTCTTGTGATTTCTTAGCCTTATAACTAAGTAATAATGACATGTTATGAGAAAGAATGAGTTCATTTGAAAAGAAATGTAGGAAATAGGCATCCTAGTAGTCAAACAGGCCTTACTTGGGCCAATTTAGAAAATGAACCCTAAAACACTTAAATTGCTCCTTTCTTTTGATTTCAAGCCTTAGCGCCTATAACTAAGTAATAATGACATGTTATGAGAAAGAATGAGTTCATTTGAAAGGAAATGTAGGAAATAGGCATCCTAGTAGTCAAACAGGCCTTACTTGGGCCAATTTAGACGAAAATGAACCCTAAAACACTTAAATTGCTCCTTTCTTGTGATTTCAAGCCTTAGCCGCCTATAACTAAATAATAATGACATGTTATGAGAAAGAATGAGTTCATTTGAAAAGAAATGTAGGAAATAGGCATCCTAGTAGTCAAACAGGCCTTACTTGGGCCAATTTGGATGAAAATGAACCCTTAAACACTTAAATTGCTCCTTTCTTGTGATTTCAAGCCTTAGCCGCCTATACTAAGTATAATAACATGTTATGAGAAAGAATGAGTTCATTTGAAAGAAATGTAGGAAATAGGCATCCTAGTAGTCAAATAGGCCTTACTTGGCCAATTAAAATGAACCCTAAAACACTTAAATTGCTCCTTTCTTGTGATTTCAAGCCTTAGCCCTATAACTAAGTAATAATGACATGTTATGAGAAAGAATGAGTTCATTTGAAAGAAATGTAGGAAATAGGCATCCTAGTAGTCAAACAGGCCTTACTTGGGCCAATTTGGACGAAAATGAACCCTAAAACACTTAAATTGCTCCTTTCTTGTGATTTCAAGCCTTAGCCGCCTATAACTAAGTAATAATGACATGTTATGAGAAAGAATGAGTTCATTTGACAAGAAATGTAGGAAATAGGAATCCTAGTAGTCAAATAGGCCTTACTTGGCCAATTAAAATGAACCCTAAAACACTTAAATTGCTCCTTTCTTGTGATTTTAAGCCTTAGCTTTATAACTAAGTAATAATGACATGTTATGAGAAAAATGAGTTCATTTGAAAGAATGTAGGAAATAGGCATCCTAGTAGTCAAACAGGCCTTACTTGGGCCATTTTAGAAAATGAACCCTAAAACACTTAAATTGCTCCTTTCTTTTGATTTCAAGCCTTAGCCGCCTATAACTAAGTAATAATGACATGTTATGAGAAAGAATGAGTTCATTTGAAAGGAAATGTAGGAAATAGGCATCCTAGTAGTCAAACAGGCCTTACTTGGGCCAATTTAGACGAAAATGAACCTAAAACACTTAAATTGCTCCTTTCTTGTGATTTCAAGCCTTAGCCGCCTATAACTAAGTAATAATGACATGTTATGAGAAAGAATGAGTTCATTTGAAAAGAAATGTAGGAAATAGGCATCCTAGTAGTCAAACAGGCCTTACTTGGGCCAATTTGGATGAAAATGAACCCTAAAACACTTAAATTGCTCCTTTCTTGTGATTTCAAGCCTTAGCCGCCTATAACTAAGTAATAATAACATGTTATGAGAAAATGAGTTCATTTGAAAGAAATGTAGGAAATAGGCATCCTAGTAGTCAAATAGCCTTACTTGGGCCAATTTGAAAATGAACCCTAAAAACACTTAAATTGCTCCTTTCTTGTGATTTCAAGCCTTAGCCTATAACTAAGTAATAATGACATGTTATGAGAAAGAATGAGTTCATTTGAAAGAAATGTAGGAAATAGGCATCCTAGTAGTCAAACAGGCCTTACTTGGGCCAATTTAGACAAAAATGAACCCTAAAACACTTAAATTGCTCCTTTCTTGTGATTTCAAGCCTTAGCCGCCTATAACTAAGTAATAATGACATGTTATGAGAAAGAATGAGTTCATTTGAAAGAAATGTAGGAAATAGGCATCCTAGTAGTCAAACAGGCCTTACTTGGCCAATTTGAAAATGAACCCTAAAACACTTAAATTGCTCTTTCTTGTGATTTCAAGCTTAGCCCTATAACTAAGTAATAATGACATGTTATGAGAAAAAATGAGTTCATTTGAAAGAAATGTAGGAAATAGGCATCCTAGTAGTCAAACAGGCCTTACTTGGGCCATTTTAGAAAATGAACCCTAAAACACTTAAATTGCTCCTTTCTTGTGATTTCAAGCCTTAGCCGCCTATAACTAAGTAATAATGACATGTTATGAGAAAGAATGAGTTCATTTGAAAGGAAATGTAGGAAATAGGCATCCTAGTAGTCAAACAGGCCTTACTTGGGCCAATTTAGACGAAAATGAACCTTAAAACACTTAAATTGCTCCTTTCTTGTGATTTCAAGCCTTAGCCGCCTATAATAATAATGACATGTTATGAGAAAGAATGAGTTCATTTGAAAAGAAATGTAGGAAATAGGCATCCTAGTAATCAAACAGGCCTTACTTGGGCCAATTTGGATGAAAATGAACCCTAAAAACTTAAATTGCTCCTTTCTTGTGATTTCAAGCCTTAGCCGCTATAACTAAATATAATAACATGTTATGAGAAGAATGAGTTCATTTGAAAAGAAATGTAGGAAATAGGCATCCTAGTAGTCAAACAGGCCTTACTTGGCCAATTTAGTAAAATGAACCCTAAAAACACTTAAATTGCTCCTTTCTTGTGATTTCAAGCCTTAGCCCCTATAACTAAGTAATAATGACATGTTATGAGAAAGAAAGAGTTCATTTGAAAGAAATGTAGGAAATAGGCATCCTAGTAGTCAAACAGGCCTTACTTGGGCCAATTTAAACAAAATGAACCTAAAACACTTAAATTGCTCCTTTCTTGTGATTTCAAGCCTTAGCCGCTATAACTAAGTAATAATGACATGTTATGAGAAAGAATGAGTTCATTTGAAAGAAATGTAGGAAATAGGAATCCTAGTAGTCAAACAGGCCTTACTTGGCCAATTTGAAAATGAACCCTAAAACACTTAAATTGCTCCTTTCTTGTGATTTCAAGCCTTAGCCCTATAACTAAGTAATAATGACATGTTATGAGAAAAATGAGTTCATTTGAAAGAATGAAGGAAATAGGCATCTAGTAGTCAAACAGGCCTTACTTGGGCCAATTTAGGTAAAATGAACCCTAAAACACTTAAATTGCTCCTTTCTTTTGATTTCAAGCCTTAGCGCCTATAACTAAGTAATAATGACATGTTATGAGAAAGAATGAGTTCATTTGAAAGAAATGTAGGAAATAGGCATCCTAGTAGTCAAACAGGCCTTACTTGGGCCAATTTAGAAAAATGAACCCTAAAACACTTAAATTGCTCCTTTCTTGTGATTTCAAGCCTTAGCCGCCTATAACTAAGTAATAATGACATGTTATGAGAAAGAATGAGTTCATTTGAAAAGAAATGTAGGAAATAGGCATCCTAGTAGTCAAACAGGCCTTACTTGGGCCAATTTGGATGAAAATGAACCCTTAAAACACTTAAATTGCTCCTTTCTTGTGATTTCAAGCCTTAGCCGCCTATAACTAAGTAATAATAACATGTTATGAGAAAGAATGAGTTCATTTGAAGAAATGTAGGAAATAGGCATCCTAGTAGTCAAACAGGCCTTTACTTGGGCCAATTTTAAAATGAACCCTAAAACACTTAAATTGCTCCTTTCTTGTGATTTCAAGCCTTAGCCTATAACAAAGTAATAATGACATGTTATGAGAAAGAATGAGTTCATTTGAAAGAAATGTAGGAAATAGGCATCCTAGTAGTCAAACAGGCCTTACTTGGGCCAATTTAGACAAAAATGAACCCTAAAACACTTAAATTGCTCCTTTCTTGTGATTTAAGCCTTAGCGCCTATAACTATTAATAATGACATGTTATGAGAAAGAATGAGTTCATTTGACAAGAAATGTAGGAAATAGGAATCCTAGTAGTCAAACAGGCCTTACTTGGCCAATTTGAAAATGAACCCTAAAACACTTAAATTGCTCCTTTCTTGTGATTTTAAGCTTAGCGCCTATAACTAAGTAATAATGACATGTTATGAGAAAAAATGAGTTCATTTGAAAAGAAATGAAGGAAATAGGCATCCTAGTAGTCAAAAGGCCTTACTTGGGCCAATTTAGACGAAAATGAACCCTAAAACTCTTAAATTGCTCCTTTCTTGTGATTTCAAGCCTTAGCCGCCTATAACTAAGTAATAATGACATGTTATGAGAAAGAATGAGTTCATTTGAAGGAAATGTAGGAAATAGGATCCTAGTAGTCAAACAGGCCTTACTTGGGCCAATTTAGACGAAAATGAACCTTAAAACACTTAAATTGCTCCTTTCTTGTGATTTCAAGCCTTAGCCGCCTATAACTAAGTAATAATGACATGTTATGAGAAAGAATGAGTTCATTTGAAAAGAAATGTAGGAAATAGGCATCCTAGTAGTCAAACAGGCCTTACTTGGGCCAATTTTAAAAATGAACCCTTAAACACTTAAATTGCTCCTTTCTTGTGATTTCAAGCCTTAGCCGCCTATAACTAAGTATAATAACATGTTATGAGAAAGAATGAGTTCATTTGAAAAGAAATGTAGGAAATAGGCATCCTAGTAGTCAAACAGGCCTTACTTGGGCCAATTTGGTAAAATGAACCCTAAAACACTTAATTTGCTCCTTTCTTGTGATTTCAAGCCTTAGCCCTATAACAAAGTAATAATGACATGTTATGAGAAAGAATGAGTTCATTTGAAAGAAATGTAGGAAATAGGCATCCTAGTAGTCAAACAGGCCTTACTTGGGCCAATTTAACAAAATGAACCTAAAACACTTAAATTGCTCCTTTCTTGTGATTTAAGCCTTAGCCGCCTATAACTAAGTAATAATGACATGTTATGAGAAAGAATGAGTTCATTTGAAAGAAATGTAGGAAATAGGAATCCTAGTAGTCAAACAGGCCTTACTTGGCCAATTTGAAAATGAACCCTAAAACACTTAAATTGCTCCTTTCTTTGTGATTTCAAGCTTAGCCTTATAACTAAGTAATAATGACATGTTATGAGAAAGAATGAGTTCATTTGAAAAGAAATGAAGGAAATAGGCATCCTATAGTCAAACAGGCCTTACTTGGGCCATTTTAGAAAATGAACCCTAAAACACTTAAATTGCTCCTTTCTTGTGATTTCAAGCCTTAGCGCCTATAACTAAGTAATAATGACATGTTATGAGAAAGAATGAGTTCATTTGAAAGGAAATGTAGGAAATAGGCATCCTAGTAGTCAAACAGGCCTTACTTGGGCCAATTTAGACGAAAATGAACCCTAAAACACTTAAATTGCTCCTTTCTTGTGATTTCAAGCCTTAGCCGCCTATAACTAAATAATAATGACATGTTATGAGAAAGAATGAGTTCATTTGAAAAGAAATGTAGGAAATAGGATCCTAGTAGTCAAACAGGCCTTACTTGGGCCAATTTAGAAAAATGAACCCTAAACACTTAAATTGCTCCTTTCTTGTGATTTCAAGCCTTAGCCGCCTATAACTAAGTATAATGACATGTTATGAGAAAATGAGTTCATTTGAAAGAAATGTAGGAAATAGGCATCCTAGTAGTCAAACAGGCCTTACTTGGGCCAATTTTAAAATGAACCCTAAAACACTTAAATTGCTCCTTTCTTGTGATTTCAAGCCTTAGCCGCCTATAACTAAGTAATAATGACATGTTATGAGAAAGAATGAGTTCATTTGAAAGAAATGTAGGAAATAGGCATCCTAGTAGTCAAACAGGCCTTACTTGGGCCAATTTAGACAAAAATGAACCCTAAAACACTTAAATTGCTCCTTTCTTGTGATTTAAGCCTTAGCGCCTATAACTAAGTAATAATGACATGTTATGAGAAAGAATGAGTTCATTTGAAAGAAATGTAGGAAATAGGAATCCTAGTAGTCAAACAGGCCTTACTTGGCCAATTTAAAATGAACCCTAAAACACTTAAATTGCTCCTTTCTTGTGATTTCAAGCCTTAAATAACTAAGTAATAATGACATGTTATGAGAAAGAATGAGTTCATTTGAAAGAAATGTAGGAAATAGGCATCCTAGTAGTCAAATAGGCCTTACTTGGGCCAATTTAGAAAATGAACCCTAAAACACTTAAATTGCTCCTTTCTTGTGATTTCAAGCCTTAGCCGCCTATAACTAAGTAATAATGACATGTTATGAGAAAGAATGAGTTCATTTGAAAGGAAATGTAGGAAATAGGCATCCTAGTAGTCAAACAGGCCTTACTTGGGCCAATTTAGACGAAAATGAACCCTAAAACACTTAAATTGCTCCTTTCTTGTGATTTCAAGCCTTAGCCGCTATAACTAAGTAATAATGACATGTTATGAGAAAGAATGAGTTCATTTGAAAGGAAATGTAGGAAATAGGCATCCTAGTAGTCAAACAGGCCTTACTTGGGCCAATTTAGACGAAAATGAACCCTAAAACACTTAAATTGCTCCTTTCTTGTGATTTCAAGCCTTAGCCGCCTATAACTAAGTAATAATGACATGTTATGAGAAAGAATGAGTTCATTTGAAAAGAAATGTAGGAAATAGGCATCCTAGTAGTCAAACAGGCCTTACTTGGGCCAATTTTAAAATGAACCCTAAAACACTTAAATTGCTCCTTTCTTGTGATTTCAAGCCTTAGCCCCTATAACAAAGTAATAATGACATGTTATGAGAAAGAATGAGTTCATTTGAAAGAAATGTAGGAAATAGGCATCCTAGTAGTCAAACAGGCCTTACTTGGGCCAATTTAAACAAAAATGAACCCTAAAACACTTAAATTGCTCCTTTCTTGTGATTTAAGCCTTAGCCGCCTATAACTAAGTAATAATGACATGTTATGAGAAAGAATGAGTTATTTGAAAGAAATGTAGGAAATAGGAATCCTAGTAGTCAACAGGCCTTACTTGGCCAATTTGAAAATGAACCCTAAACACTTAAATTGCTCCTTTCTTGTGATTTTAAGCTTAGGCCTATAACTAAGTAATAATGACATGTTATGAGAAAATGAGTTCATTTTGAAAGAAATGTAGGAAATAGGCATCCTAGTAGTCAAACAGGCCTTACTTGGGCCAATTTTAGGTGAAAATGAACCCTAAAACACTTAAATTGCTCCTTTCTTGTGATTTCAAGCCTTAGCCACCTATAACTAAGTAATAATGACATGTTATGAGAAAGAATGAGTTCATTTGAAAGGAAATGTAGGAAATAGGCATCCTAGTAGTCAAACAGGCCTTACTTGGGCCAATTTAGAAAATGAACCCTAAAAACACTTAAATTGCTCCTTTCTTGTGATTTCAAGCCTTAGCGCCTATAACTAAGTAATAATGACATGTTATGAGAAAGAATGAGTTCATTTGAAAGGAAATGTAGGAAATAGGCATCCTAGTAGTCAAACAGGCCTTACTTGGGCCAATTTAGAGAAAATGAACCCTAAAACACTTAAATTGCTCCTTTCTTGTGATTTCAAGCCTTAGCCGCCTATAACTAAGTAATAATGACATGTTATGAGAAAGAATGAGTTCATTTGAAAGGAAATGTAGGAAATAGGCATCCTAGTAGTCAAACAGGCCTTACTTGGGCCAATTTAGACTAAAATGAACCCTAAAACACTTAAATTGCTC